>NC_033621.1:21627072-21684551 GCF_001540865.1 Ananas comosus | reverse complement strand
TATATATATATATATATATATATATATATATATATATATATATAGAATTTAGCTAGAATAATTTTAGAAGTATTACCCCCTTGGTGCTTCTAGGTTTCTAGCTCTTGGATCTACTCCATAATTACTAATAGCACTTAAATCAAACATTATTCCATCTATCACCACCTACCACCACCAACCACCATCAACCCAACCTTACATTTCTCCATCCAAGGGTTAAAAACTCAAAAGCACAAACCTCTTGATGCTTTTGAGAGTATTCTAGCTCAACTCATATAGAGTCCGGCTACTATACTCTTATAAGTACGATCACCCCCGTACTCATTAGTTGTTTTCAGTGATAGAGCTTCCGAATCGACGATCCACATCGTTAAATGTTATCTAGAGCATTTAAAATATTTAGAAATCAAATTTTATAATTTTTCGACATCATTTGCCTTACGATCAAAAGGTCACAAAATTGACAATTTTTAACGGCCAGTATAAAATATTTGCTAGTTTAACGATGTAAAAGAATCGAAATAGATTGAATTTTTGATAGAAAATTCTATTCACTACATAGATAAAGATCAATAACTCCGATCTTAAATTGAAGGATCCGATCATCCATTTTTAAGATGTCGTTTGATTTTGACCGTCCATTTTATACCCGCTTGATGAACTTAATTATGATTTCAAAAAATTATGAAATTTATTGTTTAGAAGTTTTAACTTCTCTAGATCATATTTAACAGTGTGGATCGTCGATTCAGAAGTTTCATCATTGAAAACAACTTATAAGTACGAAGAACTCTATACTAATAAGAGTATAGTAGCCCTAGCATATATATATATATATATATATATATATATAGGCTAATGCTACTATCTTATTAATAGGATAGGAGCATTTGTCCTATCAAGTTGTTCTTGATGATCGAGATTCCAAATCGATGATCGGAGCCGTTGAAGTTGATTTAGAGTATTTGAAATATCTAGAAACTAAATTTCATAAATTTTGATAATGGTTTACATGGTGATCAAAGTGTCGTAAAATCGACAATTTTTGACGGTGTATATGAGCCGTTTGCTTGTTTAACGTGTGTAGAACAATCCAAATTGCTTGAATTTTTGATAGAAAATTCTTATATACTATTTAGTAATGTTTTGATAACTTTGATTACGAACTGAGAAAGTCTAACCTTTATTTTAAGAAAGTTATTCATTTATGACCGTTCATTTTTCAACTCTTAAGATGAATTTGATAATGATTTTAAATAATACAAAATTTGGTTTCTAAATATTCTATTGTGTAGATCAACTTCAACGGCGCGTTATCAATTTGAAGTTCCGATCATTCAAATCGACTTGATAGGACAATGGTCCCAATCCTATTAATAGCATAGTAGCCGCGACTATATTATATATATATATATATATATAATATATATAGGCCATGGTACTATACTATTATGAGTATTGGAGCCCTCGTACTCATAAGTTGTTTTCGATGATGGAGCTTCCGAATCGATAATCACTCGTTAAATATGATCTAGAGTATTTGAAACTTCTAGAAAATAAATTTCGTAAATTTTCGAAATCATAATAAAGTCCATCAAGCGGGCATAAAATGAACGGTCAAAATCGAACGACATCCTAAAAAAGCATGATCGGATCTTCAATTCAAGATCGGATTATTGATCTTTATCTATGTAGTGAATAGAATTTTCTTATCAAAAATTCACAAATTTCGATTCTTTTACACCGTTAAAACTAGCAAGTATCCCATACGGCCGTTAAAAATTGTCAAATTCGTGACCTCTTGATTGTAAGGTAAATGATGTCGAAAAATTATAAAATTTGATTTCTAGAAGTTTTAAATGCTGTAAATAACGTTTAACGGTGTGGATCGTCGATTCGGAAGCTCTATCATCGAAAACAACTTATGAGTACGAGGGCGATCGTACTCATAATAGATAGTAGCCACACCTATATATATATATATATAGTCCGGCCTACTGCTATTAATAGCATGAAGCACTTGGTGTTACCAAGTTTTCCGCAGTTAATCTACCCTTTTGATTATTTTCACCGTTAGATCAGACTATAACCAACCACCCCACTCAACCCTAAGGGGCTCACATCATCTAACTGCACATCTTCTTAATCCAATGGCCAAAAACTTGGTAGCAACAATGACTCGGTACTAATTAATAGTATATTAGCCTAGTTCATATATATATATATATATATATATATATATATATATATATAGAGCTAGGCCCTATGCTTTCGAAAGTACGGGAGGCCCCGTTGCTGTAAGTTGTTTTCGATGATGGGACATCCGATTCGGCGATGGTTTCCGTTAAACTTGATCTACGCTATTGGAACTATCTAGAAACCAAATTTCATAATTTTTTGATTTCGTTTGTCTAGTGACGGAGTAGCCTCAAATGAACGGCTGAAATGAAAATCTCATAAAAAATATGTGATAAAGGATTCAAATTTTAAATCGGAAGTATTGATCTTGCTACTGATGTTAAGTAGAATTTTCTATTAAATTTTCATATAATTTGGATACTTCTACACCGTTGAACTTAAAAATGTGCGAAATCGACCGTTAAAATAGTCAATTTTTAAACCTTTTGATCACTTAGTAAATGATGTCAAAAAAATCTAAAATTTGGTTTCTAGATAGTTCCAATAGGGTAGATCATACCTAACGGAGCCGATCGTCGAATCGAACGTCCTATCATCGAAAACAACTTACAAGCACGGGGCCTCCCGTACTTTCGAAAGTACGGGAGACGGACTCTATATATATATATATATATATAGGCTACTATATTATCTATAGTATCGGAGCTCCGGTACTATAGTCTTGTTTTCGATTTTAGGGTGTGCAAATTAACGATCCACATCGTTAAATATAATATAGGGCATATGAAGATCTTAGGAATAAAATTTTATCTTTTTTCGACAACGTTTACTTAGTAAATAAATTATGTCAAAATAGACGGTAAAAATTGAATAATCTTTAAAATTTGAGTATAGGACTTTTAAATTCAAAATCAAGAATGTTAATCTTAATCTAGATAGTTTAAAGTATTTTCTATCAAAATTTGAAGAAATTAAGATTCTTCTACACCGTTAAACTCCAAACTCGCCATAGTAGTCTTTGAAAATTGACAATTTTGAAATGGTTTGATCATAAAATAAACTATGTCGAAAAAATATAAAATTTTATTTCTAAAAACTTTAAATATTCTATCGGTATAGAAGAATCTAAATTTCTGAGAAGTATATGGACAATTACCCTATTTTTTTTAGGCTAAAATATAAAAAAAAATTTATAAATATCCTATTTGTATTTAAACAATGCTACTATACACTTCCGTCCCTAGGATCACCGACTTGTTACATTATTTTTTAAAAAAATATACTAAAAACTCGATAAATTTTATAAATCTTTCAATTCAAGAAGTTTAAGATGTATATATTACACCCGTATACAGAATGTATAATTAGCATTTTATATTTTTTATATATGCACTTGAATTTAAAAATTATTGTATTAAGTCCAACATTTGCTATTTTGTTATCCTTTTGTACATAAATTACATGGTATAATTGAGTTGCATTGCTTTGTACCTTGAAATAAAAAGAATGTATAAGGATTTTTTCTTTCTTAATTAATTTTCTTTTGTGTCGGTTAGTACAGTACCACGAGGTGTGATAATTTAAAGGAAAAACTTCAAAAACCCCCCTGGTTTCGCACTTTTTTATTTTAGTACTCTGTGATTTAAAGTGTATCAAATTAGTATCCTGTGATTTCTCACTTTCTCACTTTAGTACCCTATAGTTTAAAGTGTATCAAGTTAGTACTTTGTGGTTTTATTTTTATATCAAGTTAGTACCCTATGATTTTATTTTTGTATCAAGTTAGTACTCTGTGGTTTTATTTTTCTCTTAATAAAATATTAAACCATAGGGTACTAAAGTGAGAAAGTGCAAAACCACAGGGTACTAACTTGACACACTTTAAACCACAGAGTACTAAAGTAAGAAAGTAAAAAAGTGCAAAACCACAAGGTACTAACTTGATACACTTTAAATCATAGGGTACTAAAGTGAGAAAGAGTGAAACCACAAGGGGAATATTTGAAGTTTTCCCTAATTTAAAATTTGTTGAGGCAAAATAAAAGTCTCTTAAGGGACCGTTTGGTTTTATGTAGTTATAAAAACAGTGTAGTTGAAAGCATATGTAGTTATAAATATTGCAATCATAACTATACATAGACTGTTTGGGTTTATACAGTTGCAACTGCTGCAGTTATATTTCTTCTGTTTGGTCCGTAGGCTGCAGTTGAGATTTGTATATATAAATTCTATCAATTTTTAGATAGAAATGTGATATTGTCTTTTCTGAACATAACGTAATCATATTTTAATTATTAATTAAGACTTTTATATCTATATATAATTTATATATTATAAAAGTATGTATGAATTTAATGAATTTTGAATTCAAATATATTATAGATTTGGTCAAAACTAAAATTAAAATATTATTAAACTAGCAGACAGAAAAAAAAAAAAAAAAAAAAAAAGNATGAATAAATATGTTTGAAAAAAGAATAAAAAAAAGCACATGAAAAAAAAATCACACTTTATTTCTTTTTTTAATAGGTTAGCCGACTCCGGCCCAACTGTTGCAGCACCAACTGCAGCCAATTTAGCTGCAATACCAACTGCTACAGTTAGACCTTCTCATGTAGACGTAACTGTACTAGTTGAGCCTAGCTATACCAAAGTAACCAAAAATTTAATAAATACATGCATCTACATGCAACCGAACAGTTCCTAAACGACAGGAGAGAAAAATACAAAAATAAATATTTTTTTATTTTCATTTTATTTAGCTTGACTGCTCGGAATTTTAGAAACCCCGAACATAAGTTCACTAACCTGATTATTATTATTTTTTTTCCCCCAAATATCAGGGGCTTAAATCTCATTTTATAAACGCACGAGTAGGGAACTAATAGTTTTTGTAGCTTTTTTTTTTTTTTGTCAAAGGAGACTTACAACGTATGTTATGTTATCAGAGAACTAGTTCATCGGCCGCTAGGGACATGATATTTTTTTAATCAGTTCAGAAATTGTTTTTCGAAATATAATGTACCCTTCAAAGCCCTAGCCAATTACTAGGCTAAAGTTATGTAATAAAATATATAGGCTCTTTAGAAAACTAGTTTGATGGTCAGAAACGAAAAAAAAAAATATTATAAAATATATTTAAAAATATCAAAATTTTACGTAAATAATATATAAAAATTAAATTTTATAAAAATATATTTGATATTTACTATATTTACAGAGACTTGTATAAAATTAATCTAAATTATTACTATTCTACCTACCGCTGGTAAACTTTACGCATCCAATAGTACAAAATAAATAATAAATATTATTTATTCATTATCAATAGTATTGTAACTTAATTCATATTACGTACTATTGTCCCTACCAGTACCTTCACCAATTTTGTTGAGACAAAAAAAAAAAGAAAAGAAAATCTTTCATGCATTAAGAGGTATACAAGACACACACACCACGTGCATGTCATGCAGCAGTACACTTGATAGTGGATACTAGAGAGTCCACAAAAAATTAATTTGGTTGTCCCTGTCCTTATTATGTCTCAAATTAGATGCATTAATTAATTAAAAGGAAATATATATTTATATATATATAAGAGTAGGTCTTGTGTGTTATTAGGAGCACGGAGACTTCCGTGCTTCTAAGCCATTTTCGATGATGGAGCTTCCGAATCAATGATCGGTTCCGTTAAACTTGATCTAATATATTTGAAGTATCTAGAAAATAAATTTTGTGACTTTTCGATATCATTTACCTAACGACCTAAGGGGTTCAAAATCAACGGCTAGAAATAAAAATCTCACAAAAAGTGGTGATACAGTATTAAAATTTTCGATCAAACAAATTGATCTTGCTGTAAATAGTATAAAGAATTTTCTATCAAAATTTTATTTGATTTGAATACTTTTACACCGTTAAACTTGCAAACGGTATACATCAACTATTAAAAATTGTTGATTTTGAATCCTTTCGATCGCTCGGAAAATGATACAAAAAAATTACAAAAATTATTTTCTAAATAGTTCAAATATGTTAGATCAAGTCTAACGGAGCCGATCGTTGATTCGGAAACTCTATTATCGAAAACGGCTAAAAGACCTACTCATATATATAATATGTGCTAAAGTATGAACAATTTTTGAAAGATTTTCTATATTATAGACACAAATTAATAGCAAATTCACATTTGACAAGTGAGAAATGACCAAATTCATTATTATTTTCTTTATAGAAAATAACTCTACTAGCAACACCAGTATTTTAAGAAAATATATAGTTTATGCTAGAAAAGAATATATAAAACTAAATTAAATCAAATTATTTATTCTTACTTATTCATCAACTACACTTTGATATGAGTATTATTTTGTTCTTGCTTAAATGGACCTTATTAATAACACCACTATTTCAAAAAGATAGAATTTACAATAATAATTTCAAGTGTAACAAAATAAATCTCATTAATGCACAAAGAACCTGATTGGCACTATATACTATTGAGTCAGAAAGAATTGTAAATGAAATATGTGAAGATATGTGAAGATATTAATTTTGGTTCTTTAGTAGGACCAACAAAAATTTATCTCCATAGAATCAATAAAATTCACCAACATACTATTCCTTGCAGAAATAAATAAAATTTAATGTTCTTCTCCCACCACAATTAATGTATTATTAATATAAGATTTGGTCATCAAAATACACTGCTTTTTGGGACAGCAGCATTACTCCATTTGAGAAAGGGTGGTACACTCTGCTGGCTCCAATAATTTATCAGTACTGGCTTGTCAACTCTAGAGATGCTAATGGATCGGATTAGGGGTGAATTTTTAAAAACACGAACACGAACTCGACTTCAAATTCGAGACGTGACGGATTTTAAAATTCATGTCTAAATTTGAACCGGACCAAAAATTCAAAATTCGAACCCGAAAATTCGAACCCGAAATAATTATTTTTTTTAATATTTTAAAATATATTATATTAAATCTAAATTTTTAAAATACAAACTCAAATATAACATCAAATTTTTATACATATATTATATATAATGCAGAATAAATTTAGGTTTAGGTCGGTTCGATCAAAATCCATATAGGATTCATATCCGTCGGATTTTTATTTTTGATATTTATATCCGAATCCATATCCATTTAGCATTGGATATATTCGCTTCATTCGGATTCGGGTTCGGATAAAATTTCGGTATTCGTATCCATTGACATCCCTAGTCATCTCTCAAATCAATAAGCAGTTGCCGCATATTTATAATATTTTTATTTTAAATTAGTAACTTACAAAAAAAAAAAATTTACGCCTGCTGAAGATCAGGTAATAACCAAGTTTTCATTACCGCAATTTGTTTTATTATATTATAGGATTAATTTTATAAAGGTTACTATAAATATAATAAATTACAAATATATTTTTACACAGTTTAATTTTTATATGTTGTTCTTACAAAAACCTTAATATTTTTAAATATATCGCTACCGTTAGGACCTGTTAGAAAATTTTAGTTAACCATATATTAAATACTTAATCCTATGATATAACTTGACATTTTTGCTCCTCTTACATTATACTGTTTGGCTTTAGAGGAACATATTTATAATAACAAAATTGGCATTTTTACTTAAAATATAAACAGTTCTATAATGGTAATAAATTAGAGAGACACATTTGAAAATATTGAAATTTTACAGAAACAACATATGAAAGTTCACTTTGTAAGGATATATTTGCAGTTCACTATATTTATAGGGACCTATATGCATTTAATCCCATATTATATATATAGAATCAAAAGTATAATTAAACATTTTATCTACTGGCAGATGACTGTTGCTTGGACATGTATTTTGATTTTTAGGTAGCGTTTGGTTGGGGAACAAGGGGGGGAATAAGCCCTTGTTCCCCCCTTTGTTTCCAAACGCTATGTTTGGCTCCTGGGAACAGTAGTTCCCGGGAATCTGGAACTAGCTGGAATAAGGCTGGAATTGCTGTTCCACCGGTTTCCTGGAACAAGCTTGTTCCTTGATGAGAACAAGATTAATTAAAATCTAAATTTAATTTTAATGGCAGTAAATTATTAATTAATCTAATTAATATATTTAAATTATTATTTATTGTTTTAATAATTAAATAATTAAATAATTTATTATTTATAATTAATTATTAATAATTAGGTAATTATTATTATTAATTTATTATTTATAATTAATTATTAATAATTAATAATATTTATTAATTTTTTATTAATAATTATTAATAATTATTATTCTTAATGATAATCGATATTATTATTAATATATTATTTATAATTAATAATTAATAATTAATATTATTATTTATTAATAATTAATTAATAATTATTATTCTTAATAATTAGATAATCGATGTTATTATTAATTTATTATTTATAATTAATTATTAATAATTATTATTATTATTTATTAATAAATATTAATATTAATTATTATTAATAATTAGATAATCAATATTATTAATAATTTATTATTTATAATTAATTAATAAGAATAATTAATAATTATTATTATTTATTAATAATTAATAATAATAATAATTATTATTAATTAGATAATCGTTATTAATAATTTATTATTTATAATTAATTACTATTATTAATTATTATTTATAATTAATTATTAATAATTAATTTTTTTATTTATTTTTAAGTAATATTTTTATGTTAATTAATTACATAATATAATTTTAATTTCAAATTATAACATTATTCCTCTTGTTCCAATCTAATCATCCAAACACTATTTACCTTATTCCTAAGAACAACCCAATTTTCGTCCAAATGCAAAATTGATTTAGTTCGTATTTATACTTGAACTTGTACCTATTCCTAGAACTAGCAGTTCTTACTTATACCCGAACCAAACGCAGCCTTAGTGTATCCTTCTACTATTACCAATATTTTTTATTTGCCTTTAAGTTAAGAACAAAAGAGTCATTTTGATTTTATTTAACTCTAATAGATATTTAACTCACGTTTAATTCAAATTAATTTAACGGATAGTAACTATAGAAATATTCTGAAATAACGGAGAAACATATAAGGGATATATTAATATTAGAAAGAAAAAAAAAGTAAATATAAATAATATATTTTTGAAATTTTGAGAGGTACATAGATAATTATATCTAAAATATAATTTTTTTGAATCAGTAAACAACCTGCTAAACCATATAATATTTGAGTTTAACGTTATTATTATAGAATTAACCGTTTCTAGAGCAAGTGGCAAAGGGCTTGGTGGTTGGTATCCGAGACCCAAGTTCGAATCCTAGTTGATTCACATTTTTAGCTAAATTTATTTCAAAATAAAATAAATAAAGTGAATAACGTGCTATCTATCTTCTTTTTTCTTTTTCTTTTTTTTAAGTTATTATTATGGACAATAAAGTTGCCATAGTTATTATTATGGACAATAAAGTTGCCATAAACCACTGCAGTGGTGTAAATTGAAATTTACCCTAACCAAAAAAAAAGGAAAATTACCGTGCCAGCAACCGCAATCACCGCATGTGCTCTCTCGCACCACAGCAACCTAAAAATATCTGCGTCCTGAGAAATGAACAAATTAATGTTTCTGTCTGGCATCTCGTGTTCTCGCTCGCTGTGTGACATGTAGACAGTATATACACAGACAGATAAACAAAAATAAATAAATAAAAACAAAAAAGAAAAAAAGAAAAAAAAAAACAAGAGAAAAATGTAATAAAGAGAGATCGTCCTCAGATCTACTACTACATTATTTCTCGCGAGAACAACGACAACGACGATGCCGCCGGCGGTCCCAAAGCGGTGCGGTGCGTGAGCACGGAGGAGCTGCGGAAGCACAGCACGGCGTCGGACCTGTGGATCGCGATCGGGGGGAAGGTGTACGACGTGACGCGGTGGCTGCCGTCGCACCCGGGCGGCGACCTCCCCCTCCTGAGCCTGGCCGGCAGCGACGCCACGGACGCCTTCCTCGCCTACCACCCGCCGTCCGCCTTCCCGCTCCTCCCCCGCTTCCTCGTGGGCCGGCTGTCCGACCCGGCCGTCTCCCCGGCGTCCGCCGACTACCGCCGGCTCTGCTCCCAGTTCTCCCGCCTCGGCCTCTTCCGCCCCTCCCCGCTCCTCCCCTCCCTCTCCCTCCTCGCCATGCTCGCCCTCCTCCTCTCCGCCGTCCTCCTCGTCCGCCTCTCCCCCTCCCCGCTCGCCCACCTGCTGTCCGGCGCGCTCGTCGGCCTCCTCTGGATCCAGTCCGGCTGGATGGGCCACGACTCCGGCCACTACCCCATCCTCCCCTCCCGGGGCCTCAACCGCCTCCTCCAGATCTGCTCCGGCAACTGCGTCACCGGCATCAGCATCGCCTGGTGGAAGCGCAACCACAACGCCCACCACATCGCCTGCAACAGCCTCGACTTCGACCCCGACCTGCAGCACCTCCCCCTCTTCGCCGTCTCCCCGCGCCTCTTCGCCCCGCTCTTCTCCGTCTTCTACCGCCGGACCATGCCCTTCGGCGCCGCCGCCCGGCTGCTCGTCAGCTACCAGCACCTCACCTTCTACCCCGTCATGTGCGTCGCCCGCGTCAACCTCCTCGCGCAGTCCGGCATCCTCCTGCTCTCCGGGCGCAACGTGCCCAACCGCCTCCAGGAGATCGCCGGCGTCGCCGTCTTCTGGGTCTGGTACCCTCTGCTCGTCTCCTGCCTGCCCGACTGGCGGGAGCGCGCCGCCTTCGTCCTCGCCAGCTTCGCCGTCACCGGGATCCAGCACGTGCAGTTCTGCCTCAACCACTTCTCGTCGGAGGTCTTCGTCGGCCCGCCGGCCGGGAACGACTGGTTCGAGAGGCAGACCATGGCCAGCCTCGACATCTCCTGCCCGCCCTGGATGGACTGGTTCCACGGCGGCCTGCAGTTCCAGGTCGAGCACCACCTCTTCCCGCGAATTCCCCGCTGCCGCCTCAGGAAGATCGCGCCTTTCGTCAGGGATCTCTGCAAGAAGCACAACTTGCCCTACGCCACCGCTTCTTTCTGGGAGGCCAATGCCATGACCATCCGGACCCTCCGCGCCGCCGCCATGCAGGCCCGCAATGCTAAGAACGCGGCTCCGAAGAACCTGCTGTGGGAGGCTCTCAACACCCATGGATGATGAAGAAGAAGAAGAACAAGCACAAGTGATTCTTCTTCTTCCTCCTCCCCCCCCTCCCGTTTGGGCGAGATTCTTCCCTTGTCACAAGGAATTGCTCTTGGGCTAGGTATCTGCATTTACTTCATGTTGTCTAATTTCAGCTTGGTAATGGCTTTCTATAGAGCGCCATATTATGATCGAAGAAGAGTTTCTTCGGTTATGATGGATCTGTGATTGTAATTCCGTGCAAGTTTTACAAGAGTTTTTGCTCTTGAACTTGTTGGCAGGTAAATTTCTGGTCATTGTCATTAGCAACAATCTGGTTTACTACAAACAACTTTGAACCCCCCCCCCCACTAAAAAAAAAGATATACATCAACAATGTTTCTCTTTACTAGTTTAACTGTGCACTACTTTCAGGCAAAGAAAAAATCATTTACATTCTACTTCTTGTTGAAATTGGAGTTCTTTTATAATTTTTTGGGCTTCTACAAAACTGCTATTCGAAAAAACACTTCAAGTGCACTCTTCAAAAGCTAACTTAGCTTCTCAAGTTCTGGAATTTTTATTATCCAAATTCTTATAGCACGTGAAAAAGCTGTTTTAGAAGTCAGGTCGAAATATCACCATGAACTCTTCTTTGAGCATTTGTAATTGTCTCAAAATATCATTTCATTGCTTGGTGATGAAGTGATTTTACCAGTAAATTGCTATTGGACCACTCTGGTATTGTTGTCTAATTAGAGAGATCTTGGCATATTTTCCAACTTGAACATGTATTTATGGTTGTTTGCTTGCAACACAGGTGAGCTGTTATCACACATGAGATGTGGACAGATCTGTTGGCTACTTATTATTGGGCTAAAATAAGTCCAACTTCCTGTCCCATGATAATAGACTCAGAAGATTAATAAGTTGAGTTGCGTGAGTCTAATAAATTGAATGATGGTGTGGTCCATAAAAGACCTAATGGCAAGAGGTCCAATAATATACTCAACGTTCAGGTGGGTTGAGTCAGGTCGAAGCTCGCGAGCGCTGTGGTTGAGCTTTTAAGTGTAATGAGTGCACTCGTTCTATCAGCACGTGTTTTTGAAATAGTTAGTTAGCGCTTATGATCCACAAGATTATCCTGCCTAAATATCAAAAGTGTTTTTTCTAACATGTTGGCAAACTCACAATGTGCCCAGTTTTTCTGATACTCCAGGTTACTGACTCAAATAATGCATTGTACATCATGGTTGTTAAGGAATGATACTTGTACAAAGAATATTCATCTTGGTGTTAGTTGTCATAAATGGGTTTGTAGTAGAGTGTTAGTTGTCATAAATGGATTTGTAGTAGATTATACATTAAGGTGTCTTGCTTTAGAAATGTACTCAAGATTTAAGAAAATCACGTGTTTAGCTTTGTAAGCTTTTTGACAGAAAAATTCTGTGTCAGATTTACCTATAAAATTTTGAAATGTAGTTGGTGTGAAATTGATATCTTTTGCTTAATTTAGCACCAAGTAATGATTTCAACCTAGCACATCCTCCATGTTTTGTGGTTTTGTATACAAGGACTGATTTATATCTGATTGCGGTAGATTATATTTGCACAGGAATTGCAAGTTTCACTGTTATATATATAAAGAACTGTTTTAAGTTACTGGGGTGAATCTTTCTCATTTCCAAAATAAGCAAACTACTCTAATTTAGAACTTATGGTTATGGTTTAGTAGAAAGTGTTTTTTTTTTTTTTTTTTTTTTTTTTGAGAGGGGGAATGGTAGCATGCTAACACTTGTTTTTGTTTTTTAGAAATAAATTAAGCTAGAAATGTGAAATAATTAGGTTTCGAATTTTGGACTTTAGATACCAACCATCGAGTCTTTTGTCATCTGTGTTAGGGACAACCGGTGTAGTCGAAATTTGTCAGAGAGATTACAAAATGAAGGGCTAATTGCACCATTGGTCGCCAACCTTTCATTTTGTCCCCAAACTCTTTTTTGAAAAGTTTTAAGTCTACAATCCAAAAAGGGTTAGAATCATGCAAGCATATAACCTTTCATTCTAGAGTTTTTTTTTTTTTTTTTTTTTTTTTGAGACATAAGTAGCACGCGACCTGCTTTGTTTATTTCATTTAAAAATAAACTTAGCTAGAACTGTGAATCAATTAGGATTCGAACTTGCGACACCGAGTACCAACCACCAAGTCCTTTGCCACTTGCTTTAGGGACGGTCAATCTGTTCATTCTAGGTTAATCTAACCCCTTTTGGGCTTTAGTATTATAATCCAAAAGTGGGTGATAATCCTAGCATTGCTATTTTTAATTTGGTCCATTGATCCTTAACCTGGAGAATTAATTTTGCCATAACCTCTTCTCCCATCAGCGCGCCATTGCATTCAATCCAATCTTATCACTCTCAATATTATCTTCCATATCTAAAACCATCATGATATCATATACATTACTTACTGTCTCTGTTGGAACCTATGACCTTCTTGATTATCCAATGCAATGCGCCAATGAGATCTTTCAAAAATTTTAAAATGTTGATGCCGAGATTTTACTGGAGGTTACCGAACTATGATTATGATCTACATAAATAGGCATGATTTTGTTAAAATTAATATTATTTATTATTCTATCATAATTAACAGAAATTTTGACGGTTAGAATCTGGCCCGTTTGTTTTGGTGTAAGTGGAGTGATGGAACTCAAGTTCCATCACTTCCGTTGTTTGTTTTAATGTAAGTGAAAAATATAATGTAAATCAAGTTACGTTAAAGCTCCACTTCACCTACTCTCGACTTTCTCCTCTAAAGTGCCGAACTCGACTTTCACTACACTCAACCTCCTCTAAAAATTTTATTAAACAGTAAAACCTAAACTCTACTTCCCTTATAATGGGTTAGAATTACCTTATTTATAATAAATTAGGATTATCTTTAAATAATAATAAAAAAATTAATTATATAATAGATTAAATTTTATAGTGGTAAATTTACTACAATATTTAGGAGAAAATGAGATCCACTTACATCAAAACAAACAACGGAACTCAAAAAACTAATTTTACCAGCACCAAATTACATCAAAACAAACAACAGAAGTGATTGAATTTAACTTTTAGGCGGTATGAGTTACGTCAAAACAAACAACACAAAAAAATCACACTTCAGGAAAACTCAAACACCACTACACTTGACTTACGTTGAATCTACAAATACGTCAATCCAAATGCCTTTAACTAGAACAAAAAATATATATGTAGAAATCTAATAGTAAAATAAAAACAAGAGTTAGGAAGCAAAATAAGAAAAATAGGTAAGATATTAGAGACAGTTATAAGTCACTTTCTCTTTTTTTTTCGAAAATAAAAAGGCAATTTGGGAGGTGGTCTTCAGACCGTTATGTGTCACTTGTTTTTAAACTGATTGTTTGGGGGCCCACTTGAGTTTGCTCACGGTTTTATTTATTTATTTTTTTTTTAGAGATATATAGCAAGCTCGCTACTCGCTTCATTTATTTTATTTTAGAAATAAACTTAACTAAAAATGTGAATCAATTAGGATTCGAACTTGGATCTCGGGTACCAACCACCAAGCCCTTTGCCACTTACTCTAGGGACGGCCGGTTTTGTGAACTTTTATTATAAGGATTATTGTTTTGAAAAATATTGTATGTGCATCTATAAGTTTGTATAAATTTTATATTTTTCGTGCTAGAGTTCATAAATTTATATATATTTTTTGTATTAAAAACTAATAAAATTAGTATAAAAAAAATAATAGACTTTGAATATACTTTATAAATACATAGACAACATTATGCTTTTCTTTAGAGCTGAATATTTTTCTATTTGTGCGATTGCATCCGAATTTTCATATTTGTATATCTTATAATTGATATATGCTTGATAAATTTCAGCATTACATTAATAAGTAAATTAATAAATCCAATGATTTGACTCTTTTTTTTTACAATAAATTTATAGTAATGTTGAGGTATTTTTTTTATTTTCACAAAAAACATCCAAATATTTCTTTGTAAATATAAATAATATTTTTGGGTAAATGTGTGCGGAGACCTCTTGAACTTTAACTTTTTAATTTAAATTCCTTAGCTTTATTGTATAGTTTAATAGGTCTCTCTCTTCAAGTAACGTGCACATAATTCTGTAAAACTGAAAAAAAAAAAAAAATTATTCCAATTTTAATAATTAAGTACGACGAACAAAGAATAAGTTAAATCAAACTCTAGTTTTTTTTTTCGCTTTTCTTTTATGTTAGAATTCTCTCTTCTTTTTTTTTTTTTGTATGTTTGAAAGTTTTATAAAATTATTATTATATACAATATGTAAGACAAAAATAATTGTCTAATTAATAATTTTAATTAAAGAGTGGGATCTATTTAACTATTTAATAAAGTTTAAAGAGTCTTTTTACCAAAATTGAAAGTTCAGACTGTTTAAAAATTAGCAAAATTTCAAGGAGTCTCCATACATTTTACCTTTCATTTTAATTTTAATAATACAATAAAAGTACATCAAATTATCAAATTACATAGTTTCAAAATGGGCCAATCAAATCGTAGGTCAGGATTGTTTTATTTCCGTAATCGTCAATGAAAAATGCTATCTACGCATCTCAAAAAATAAGATATATATATCTTATATTCCATCAATCTAAAAATTGAAATAACTTTTTTTATTTTTTAATGTTAAAAACATAAAATTGTAATAAAATTAGGGATATAAAATTACCCCTTGAATTAATGGTGTTAGATTAACACCCAATTTTGTATTTATAATTAGCTATGCTCATTTTTAATAGCAATCATTATATAAGAGAAATATATATTTTTAAATTTTTAAAAGCGTGAAAGTGACACCGATTTGAATAAGCGACGAATGGGCACACATGGCTTACGTGGTCCATGAACGACGTGGTGAACTAGGTCCAGAGAACAGCTTTTCAACACAAAGGGCCATATAGTAAGCCCAAATCAAACCCGTGGTCCGAACCCACAATCCAGGCCCGAATATGACCCGGTTTGGACAAATCAAATTAGGCTCGATTACGGTTCGAACTAATTTAACCTCTACTTTACTCATTTATTGAAAGAAGTGTTGAACCACTTATAGAAAATAGTGATATAGAAAACATTTTTTTATTTCTTTTTTTTTTTCTATATTTTAGGTCCAAATAAGATATTTTTTTAAAATTTTATTTTATTTTATTTTGGCCAATTTGCATAAAAAATCTACTTATTTTGGGCTTTTGCAAAACCGGGCCATATTTTTCGTTTTTGTAGATTCGGTCCGCTTTTTCAGCAAACTGACCAAAATACCTTTATTACTTTTTCTCTTTCCTCTTTTTTTCTCCTCTTCGTTTTTCTCATTCTTTTTTTTGAAAAAAGTAGCGAAGCAGAGGCAGAGGCGGAAACAGTCCGCCTCGCCTCTCATCCTCATGCTCTCGCCCTCGCCCTTGCCCTCGCCCATGCACCCCGACCTTCCTCGCCTCCGACCCCGTCAAGACCGCGTCGCGACTTTTTTTTTTTCGCTTTTTTCTTTTCTTTTCTTATCCGACTCTCCTCCAGCGTCTCCGACGACGACGTCTCTCTAGCCCTTCCCCGCCCTTCTCGTCGCTCCCTCTCCCTTCTTCTTTACCGCCTCCGACGACGATGCATCTTTGCCGGCGCCGACACCAACACCGTGGAGGTCACTGCGGCTCTGTAGCCTCGGAGCGGGAGAGTCCTTAGCGGTGTCGTCATCGGCGCCGTGGCTGTTGGCAGAGAGGGTGATAAAAAAAAAATTATAGAAGAAAAAAAAAAAGATAAAAAATTATATAAAAAAATGATGAATATGAAATTGCATCATTAATTGCAAAAAAAATTACAAGTTGCACTACTTAAGATGTAAACTGTATCTTTAAGATGAAAATTACACTCTTGTGAGATATTTAAACCGTTTCTCTTCTTGTTGCACTCTTTCAGATGTAAACTGCATTCATTAAGATGAAAGTTACACTCTTTAAACGAAAGTTGCATTCCACTACTACAGATACAGGATTTAGTGGCCTTCTTNTTGTTGCACTCTTTCAGATGTAAACTGCATTCATTAAGATGAAAGTTACACTCTTTAAATGAAAGTTGCACCGTTTCTCCTCTTGTTGCACCATTTCTCCTCTTCTTACACTATTTTTTATCTTAAACTGCACTTATTTAAGAGATATTTATATTGTTTCTCCTCTTGTTGTACTATTTCTTCTCTTGTTACATTATTTTTTCTTTTAAAACGTGCAGTTTAAGATAAAAATAGTGTAACAAGAGGATAAATAATTCAATAAGAGGAGAAACAGTGCAACAAGAGAAAAAACAGTATAAATATCTCTTAAAGGGGTGCAGTTTAAGATAAAAAATAGTGTAACAAGAGAAAAAATGGTGCAACAAGAAGAGAAACAGTGCAACTTTCATTTAAAGAGTGTAATTTTCATCTTAATGAATGCAGTTTACATCTGAAAGAGTGCAATAAAAGGAGAAACAATGTAAATATCTTTCAAATAGTGTAATTTTCGTTTAAAAAGTGTAATTTTCATCTTAAAGCTGCAGTTTACATTTTAAGTAGTGCAACTTATAATTTTTTTTACAGTTAACAATGCAATTTCATCTTCATCCTTCTTTTTCTATAATTTTGTATTTTTATTTTTTTTCTTGCTTCTTTTATATTTTTTTTTGTCGCCTCTCTCTTCTAACGGCCACGGCGCCGGCGACGACGCCGCTAAGGACCCCCGGCTTCGAGGCTGCAGCGTCGCAGTGACCTCCACGGTGTCGATGTCGGCGCCGGCAAAGATGCATCGTCGTCGAAGGCGGAGAGGAGGGAAAGGGAGGGACGAGAAGTGCGGGGAAGGGCGAGAGAGACGTCGTCGTCGGAGACGGTGGAGGAGAGTCGGAGAAGAAAAGAAAAGAAAAAAGACCCCCAATAATAAAAAAAAAAAAAAAAAAAAGTCGAGGCGCCGGCCTCGCGGAATCGGAGGCGAGGAAGGTGGGGGATGCGTGGGCGAGGGCAAGGGTGAGGGCGAAAGCATGAGGTGAGAGGCGAGCAGACTGTTTCGCCTTCGCCTCTGCCTTCATTATTCTTTTGGCGAGAGAAAAAAAAAGAACGAGAGAAACGCAGAGGAGAGAGAAAGAGGGAGAGAGAAAAATAAAGGGTATTTTGGTTAGTTTGCTGAAATTCGGACCGAATCTGTAAAAATGAAAGAGGAGGCCCAGTTTTGCAAAAGCCATAAGAGAATTTTTTATGCAAATTGCTTTTTATTTTTAAAAACGCTTCGGTTCGTGGCTGTATATATATATATATATATATATATATATATATATAAATATAAATTGAAAAAAATAGAAAAACGGAAATCCAAACCATCGTCGTCCTCGCCCCTTCCCCCCATCGCCCTCTTCCTCAGATCTACTTATCGATCTACTGCCCAAACCCTAATCCCTTCGCCCTAAATCTCGATTCGAAGGGGATCGCCAAATTCGATCAGAGCTCGTCGCCATGCGGAGTTCGATCTCCAACTACAGGGAGAGCCTCTCCCGGATCGCGAGCGAGGTCTTGGACGGCGAGGACGAGCTCGAGATCCCCGAATCCCGAGGCGAGGTCTCGCCCGTCTCTGCGCGCCGCTTCCCGCGGCGATCCTCGCGGGCGACGCCGCCGCACGGCTCGCCGGTGGGCAATGGGGCCGATTCCGAGGCTCATGGCGAGGTATGGGCTCCATTGGGGATCGGAATCTTCTCGTTACCAATTCGTCGCACGAATTAGGGTTTTTGTATTGATATGACATTAGCGGTGGAATTTTTTGATGATTGGAGTAGTGACTAGTGAATTATGTTTTCGAGTTGTTAAAATGAGGTTCGCAATACTTGGTTGCGGGAATCCAAGTAGATGTTATCATTTTTTCAGTATGCGGAGTCTGTTCAAACTATTAGAGCTCATGATTTGGGGCCTAGAAGCCAACCTCGGCTTCCCGGCACATCCGGACAATTCAGACCTTTTGGCTGTGAAACATTTTCTAGATTAGTAGTTCTTTCAGAAGCTCTGAAAAATAGGCTTTTAGGTAGTGCCGGAACCTCTAATTGGTACTACGGTTGTTAAAATTGCAGATTCCATTTAGGTATTGATAAATTCAGAAGTGAAGCAGCGAAGGAGCAACATATTTATACAAAAAAACTGAAAGTAAACCATTGGGAAATTGAAACCAGAAGCAAACCGTCGATGCGAAGTACCTGCTGCGTCCTTGAGAAATGAGAAGTCAATGCATGAGCTTAAAGTCTTCGCACATAAAAAAGTTGAATTAACTATTATTTTTTTTCAAGATTTTTGATGGACTATATAACTCATAAAATATGTAAAAAGGAGGTAAAACATTAGCGTTTGTAAAACACCTTAAATGAAATCGAAACTAAATACGGTTGAGTTGATCCTCTTGTTATTTCTGCGGAAATGTTAATTTTGAAACTATTGAATTTTTGTTTCCTTTGTTAAAAAGTTGGAAGGGTTGATCTAGTGTGTCGAGCTATAGTATGTTGAAGGACCTTTCATCTTATCAAATTTCAGTAACAAATTATTCTCGACCAATAGTGGAATTTTTTCATGCTTTTCTTTTCTGGCAGATTGCAAAATACAAAGAAGAAATTCAGAAGCTTCAAGCATCTGAGGCTGAAATCAAGGCGCTTTCTTTTAATTATGCGGCGATGTTGAAGGAGAAAGAGGTCCATCCTTGAAATATTGCTACTTTTTGTATAACATTTCAGGATTTGATTGTTTCCTGCGCTGCTGTACTGTAAATTAAACAAATCTTCTTATTGGTTCATTACTTAAAAATTCAAGTAGAGTGTTCATTGTATCTAAACTTTTCCTATCTGTTTTTGTGGTTTCTAGGCTTCTAGCTGTTGACACATTATATTATATGTTATTTGTTCAGAGGAGTAAATTATGCTGTTAAAAAGAAAAGTCATGTTTGCCCTGAAGCATTTACTTTATTGCCACCTTCCTGTTAGTCGGATTCAACAAATTCAAGTTTTCTTCTGCAAAAGTTCATATGCTGAGAGAGTGTCTCCTTCTTGTCTAATTGAATACAATTTATCTAGCTTAGTTCAGATTTTTGACTCCTTATATCTATAGTAGAAAAACTTAGTCCCTCTAGCTGCGGACAATATATAAACTACATAATACATGCTATATTTGTTTATCATTTGGTTTCAAAAGTTCTAGTTTGTCATTAATGCTTACTTTTAATACTTTCCCCTCTATTATGTTGTTGATTTGGCAACATCTTGATGGAAAATAATGGAGACTTTTTATGTTGATTAGTTATTTTTGTGGCCCATTAATTATGTTGATTAGTTTCATGTGTCCCAGTAATTCTGGTATTTATTGAGGAATAAATTGTGGGGAACCAAATTTTGTGGAAGTTCTAATGTAGTTGAAAGCACGTAATAGTGTCTGCCGATTGTCATAAATGTTTTGAAAGCTATCTCTAAGGCAGCTATTTATTTTATTTTATTTCTTTTTTTATTTAACGTCTGACAGGAGCAGCTTTCTAAATTACATGAAGAGAATGAATCTTTGAGAAGAAGTCTGGAAACAAAAGTAAGTATTCAGAATGCTTATAAGTAATCCGAAATTTTGAACACTATCAAGGATCTCTTATCTGCTGAAGACAATCTTTCTAATACTTTCTGTGCAATAAGATGTAAGTTATGCAGCTTGTTGGTAGGTTAACTTTATTGAATGAAAAATTATCAGTCCGGTATAATCAGCGTAATAATTTTGTTTTCATTGAGACTGTACTCAAGGCTCAAGTTGTTGTGCGACCGGCTAGCCTTCAATGTGGTATTTGGTATTTTTGATGTCATCATGATACTTGCGGTTCTTTTACTATCTTCGTTGGGTTTTTTTTTTTGTTATGGTTTTATACCTCAGGATCTTAAATATTTGGTTATACATAGATATACTCTGTAATTAAATAACTGATTATTCTAATTTCTGTTTACACCCTTTCATACATAAGGTTTACATGAGAATCCTCTGGTCTCCTTCTGTAAATGTAGTCAATAGTCTTGCAAGAAGTTTCCTAGAAAGCTATACAATCAATTTTTTTGAGTTAAATTTGCTGATGACGATTATCACAGGTAACTTCTGAACAATCACTTGCTAAAGTACAGCGGCATGCTACTGGAGATAATTCTCGTTTTGGAAGCCATGCAGGGAATGTTAATATCCCCAAAAAGGATGGATATAGCAATGGTTCTGCACAAGCTGTTGCACTAAATGGCATGCATAAACCTGCAAGCTCACTGGGGATCGAAAAGGTACTCATAGCCTGATTCATCTAATCTGTTCTCCTCAAATTTCAAATGAACTAAATGATCTGTGAGGCTGTGAGCTTTTATGCTTTAGTGTATTCCTAACTTCAAAAAATATCAGGAGTTTGGCTACATCATTATATGTTTGAACGATTTACTTTCAAATTCTTCCCTGAATTTGACCTATTTTTTAATTTTGGGTCATTGTTTTAATGCCAACAATTTAACCTATGAAGTTTGTTTTACCGAGCTATTATGCCCTCCCTTTAGTCCATCGACAGAGGTGCCATGTCATTACTATCTTTAAACTTCCTTATTTTACATCGAAACTTGGAGGATGGCTTTAGGGAAAATTTTAAATCGAGGCCAAACTTCAGGGTTAAAGTTGAATCCTCGAGGATGAATTCAAATTGGGGTCAAACTTCTGAGATAAGTTGTTACAGTTGAAATATGAGCTTGAAATTGAAAATTGGGGTGAAGCTTCAGGGTCGAACTTTGTAACCAATCCTATATTTTTTCACTTTTGTCTGTTCTTTTGTATTGAGAAACAAATGTTACTTTGTCTTTGTTATGTAATTAGTTGTTTGACTTCAGTATTTGATCGAGTTGTAGGAATATTTAGATGTGTTGGAAGAAAAAAACAGATCTTTGGCAGGAAGACAAGCTAATCTCGAATCTCAAATTAAACAATTGAGGTCACAACTCGAGAATGAGCAAGAAAAGGCAACAATCTTAAAGCAGAAGTTAGAAGGTACAGTGTGATGCAATGTGCCTTACACTCTTCTTTGTGACTGTGCTCAGTATACTCTCGAGCTCCCTTTTATGCTCAATTACTCGCCAGTTTTAAATCTCTCTCCTATTTTAACTTTTAGATGAATACCAGCACAACTCATCTTTCGAAAGGGAGCTTCAGGAAATAAAGGCGGACAAGGAGAAGGTGAGTTAAATATTTAAATTTTAGTTTTAGGTTGGTCTTTCTATGAATTCTTCTTTATATATATCTTGGAAATCCCTGATTACAGAAGCCTGTATAATATGGGTCAACATTCCAGCGTCCTCCTTGTGGACGTTATATTTGCATGTATAACCTGCAAATTTTGTATCTATCATACATATTCCTGCCAAATAAATTTTGCCATATGCCCTTGTACCCTTCAGAAACCTTATTTCTTATGTAAGTACAATCTCATACTTACAGAAAAACCCCATGTTTAGAAATCCTTTTGATGGAAAATCAACTTGCCCATGAACCTGATGTCTCCCCAACTTATCATACTCGCATTTTTTGTTAGAAATTACTTTATGAGAGTATATTGTAGAAATGGCTTTGCCGGGATACATGTAAAAGCCTTTCTTTTTCTTTTTTTTTTCCCCTGCTTCCACTGCCTTTTCTATTGTAGAATTCATATCCTTATATTTTGCTGGTAGGCCTCAACTGAAATGAAAGAGTTGCGCAAGGAGCTAAATGAGAAAGTATCAGAATTAAGACGAGTCCAAGAGGAGTTAAACAGAAGGGGCAGTGAAGAAGTATCAGATGAATCTCTACAGCATTTGAGAAGTGTGATATTGAATCTACAGAAAGAAAATGCCCAACTAAAGGTCTATACGAGCATTTTTTGGTGAAACATGTAATTTGTCATATTATACTGCGCTCAAATTGGATTAGTATTTCATTTTTACTTAATTTATTATATTAGAGACTATTAGTAAAATTTATTGAAGACGTTAACCGGGTAGTTGAGTTTCTTGAAATTATTCTGATTAAATGTACTTCTTTTGTAGTTAGAGAAGGGCGAGCTTGAAGCAAATCTGAAACTTATGACGAGTACAGCTGGGAAAAAAGGTGATGAAGCTTTTGATACTCAGAACGAGGAGCCTGACTGGCACAAGGTAGGTGTTTTTCCTCCCATTTAGGTGACTATTGTGATTGAATATTTATCGGCAGCCGACATGTTGTTTTGAATCACCGCCATTACCTTTGTACCATTGTACCATTGTATTATATCGGCAATACCTGTGCCTTGTAAACAAAACCTCCAGTTTTGATATTGCACAATATTCACAAGTTGACAGCATGAAATGTTATCAATCGTCTATTGTACAAAAATTATGGTGTAATTAAATTTCTCAATCCTTTAATTAGAGAAGGAAATAACATTTCCTTTTATCCTTTCTAATTAGTACTAATGTGTTAGTTATTCCAACTTTGAAGGTCAAAGAAGAGATGTCATTGACCATACATACATTGGAGGAAGCACTAAAAGAAACTCGCAAAGAACGTGACAAAACATTGCACCAATTGGATCGGCTAAAGCAGCATCTGCTAGATAAAGTACTTCTTTTTCTTCTCTTAATAATATTCAGTTTCCCAAGGACATATTTTGAACTTTTTTTAATTATTCTGATTATCACTGCAGCTGTTGCAAATCCTTATTTATTGCTTCCTAGTGCAATTTTTCTCTAAGGTTACGCAGAATTCAACTGAGCTTTTCCCAACATAAGTATATATAGGATATTTTATATTTATTTTGAAAATGTTTGTCTACAGAAGTACATCCCATTTATTTCAGTATTGCTCATCAAAACTTGATATTTGTATCTGAGCCCTTACTGGATTGTCGATAATGTTCCTTTTATTTTCAAGTCATGCTTTTGACTAACAACTACTGGCCTAGCCCAAGTGGTTTCCCGGGTTGCCATCCTTGAGGTTGGGGTTCGATCACCACTTGCGCTTTTACAAAAAGGAGCTCGTTCCTCCGGCTTCTTGGGTATTAAAACAATTTTATGTGTTGGGGGGTTCAGGTTAGGGGCTTTGGGGCAAGCTCAAGAAAATCGTACTTTTATTTAATTTTTGCCATTCTCTTACCTGCAATTCGACTGAAGATGCTTTCTCTTATATTGGATTTTATAGGAGCAAGAAGATTCAGAAAAGATGGATGAAGATACCAAAATGATTGAAGAACTCAGAGCAAATTGTGAATACCAAAAAAACCATATATTGCAGTTGGAAAGGGCCTTGAAGCAGGAGATAGCTAAGAGGGAGGATATTAAGAAGCTAACAAATGATGAACTTCAGAAGTCAAATGAAATTATCCATGATTTAAAGCAAAAACTCACGAGCTGTATGAGCGCACTTGAATCTAAAAATATCGAACTGGTTAATCTTCAGACGGCCCTTGGACAATACTATGCTGAGAGTGAAGCTAAGGTGATTGTAAACTGCTTTGTGCATGCACTATTAGTGCTGATTATTCTCTTTTGTTATTTTGAAATAGACATACTATCTACAGAATATCAGAAGTTGATGCTTGGCTTTATGTGAATGCCTTTTTACACTTTACAGGAACGACTTGGAAGAGATTTGGCATCAGCAAGAGAAGAACTTTCTAAAGTCTCTGAATCTTTAAAGGTATGTAGATTGTAGAACTTCCACTCAGTTCTGAAGAAAAATTAGTGCTCATGTCTGAAGAAAAATTGTTCTTTGGTCTTCGACCACTTCCATCTCATACTTTCAATTCGATCGCTCATATCACTGTTCAAAGAAAATAATTTCTAAATCAATAAGGTTGCCATTCACTTTGCGGTGAAGATTGGAAGTAGAGATTGCAGGGAATTGGAGATCAACATCTGTGACAATGGCCCCAGTCGGGGCAATAATTTGTCACCTCTGAATATATTGGTCATATTACCTATTGGTATCTTAGCTTATCTATGTTAATTGAAAGGCAAAATTTGTTCAAATTAGTTTTCTGAATGAACTCCTCTTCTATGTTCTGGAACTACAATAGGGAGGCCAAGAAATAGGGAAGCCAAGCTGTTAGTATCTGAGAACTAATAATGATAAGTCTGTTGAATGGAAAATTTTGTCTCATGTTTTGTTAGGATTGGTTGCTGGCATTGAATATAGATCTTACATAAACAATTGCAGTTGCGTTAGAGTTAGCATGATTTTAAATGCTGATATGATTGTATTCTCAATGGCTATACACGTTAGTTTACCTGAGCTAATTATTCCTTTTTAAGTGTAAATTTTCTACTTTGCTTTTCTATAATGAAATTTTTTGAACTGTCCATTCTCTCACAGATTGTCTAGTTTTTCACTTCCCAGTGAATTTTATTTAATTTTCTGTTCTGCAAAATGTCTAGGTTTTTCCTGTGCCAATATCATTTGGGCCTACAAATTTTAGATAATTTTCCTTTTTTTCGTCCTCAGGTTGCAAATCAGCAGCTCGAACTATCAATAAAGGAGAAGGAAGAGATAGCTGCTAAACTTTCGCAAAGTGAAAGAATTTTGGCAGAGGGCAGGCACTCAATGCAGAAGCTTGAGGAAGACAATTCAAGACTACGCCGAGCCTTAGAGCAGAGTATGACGACACTGAATAGAATGTCGCTGGATTCAGATAATTATGTTGACAGGTATTCTATTAGTCATTTATTACAGTTTTTATCAAGATTTGTCATTTTTTGGCCATTCTGAATTTATTTCTTTTGATACACAATTTGCAAAATTAGCTTTTATATTTGATAATTCTGTATATATTTCCTAACATGTGAACCATGCCAAAACTTTGAAAGTTAAGAGTAACTGTGATAGATTTTCCCGTATTTTTAACTTTGTCTTCTCGAGCATTGAGCCAAAATTAATCGACACTTGGCGACTTGCAGGCGCATAGTGATAAAGTTGCTGGTGACCTATTTCCAGAGAAATCATAGCAAAGAGGTATTTTTCTTTCTTTATCATATGTCAGTGTTGATTCTCAGGTTTTCCATTCCTTCACATGATTATGGGCTAATTTGTATGTTTTGGGTATTCTAGGTTCTGGATCTTATGGTTCGCATGCTAGGGTTTTCGGAAGAAGATAAACAAAGAATAGGTTTTGCTCAACATGCTGCGGGCAAAGGTGTTGTTAGAGGAGTTTTGGGTCTACCAGGGCGTCTTGTTGGAGGAATTCTGGGCGGACACTCGCAAGAAACATCTACTAAAATGCCTTCTGAAAATCAGGTGAGAATATTTTTTTGGCTCAAAGTTCTCTGATTACATATATATTATTATGAAAGTCTGAATTTTCATATTTACCTCTCAATCATGTATTTTCTATGGGTAGTCATCCAGTTAATGGTGGTGTTTGTGATATTCCCTGTTGATGTTTAAATAGCCTGGAAACCACTCAGACTGTAAAGAAGTAGCTTTGCAGGTTCTTTGTTCTGTAGAAGAAATGACATGATTACGATTACGGTCTATGTGTCAATCATATTGGTAGTTCGCTATGAGGACCGACATGATAACAACAATTATGTTAATCATATATAATTCATATCAGGGAACATAAACGTGGGGGGTTTCTTTTTTTTTGAGAAAGAAAGAGAGGACCACATAGGCAAATATCCGATGAATGTAATGTATTGGGAGTTATTCTACTGTTGTCTCAAATCTTTTTCTAGTTGTGGCATTATTTGCTCATCGGAAAAATTAACGTATACTGGAACTTGGTTATCGAATGGTTCCAAGTTGTTTCCTCTTTAAAGTTACATTACTATGAATATATGACATATTTCATATAATGCAATAAGTTTTCCATAATATATAATGACGAACATTTTTCTTTCCCGCTTGGCCAGTCGTTTGCGGACCTGTGGGTCGACTTTCTTCTCAAGGAAACCGAAGAAAGAGAGAGAAGGGAATCTGCGGAAGCTTCTAGAGTTTCATCAAACACACAGGAGAAAAGCACCACCAGTCCTAGCACCAGTAATGCTTCTAATCTTCCCCCTGTTTATCCCTCAACAAACCAAACATTTAGCTCTTCAAAACAAAGCCAACTACTCCAACACCCTGACACCGAATTCGCGACCGTGCCGCTTACATCCTCTACGGATCAATCGGAACGAAATCTGCTCTCAAGACCGCCTCCAAGATACTCGTATTAGCGCGGGATGACGCGGCAACGACACAATGAGATCCTTGCAGATGATATTACTCGGAATTTGTTATAGTAAATTCGTTCCATTTGTTAATATCTTGTCTGTAAATCATATTCCAATTGCATTGATTTTTTCCCCCCTTTTCCCTGTAAAAAAAGAAAAAGAAAAAAAAAAAAAACGAAGGCAATTTAAGCAGATGAGGATTCTCCTGTTATTCGACATATAGTTCAATTTGCTGTAAAATGTGATGTAGATTCAATGTGCCGAAAAATGTCGAAGAGTTAATAGATCACAGCGTGGTGTTTTTGGTTGGGGGGATTGAATCGAGAATTTGTCGGTAACGTTTCCTATGATGCGTTCGTGCCGTGGTGGGCTGATATATATTAATCATAAAATGTGTAAGCTGATTTGCTGTGATATGAAATATTTATTTTTTTTCCACCATTTATATATTTTTAATTACTTATTATATTATTTTTATCAATTGTTTTATATTTTTTTATGATAATTATTTGCTAATTTCAACAAAAAGAGGACTTTGAATCATGTTGTTGGCATGGGATTGTATTGTGCCAATATGTTATCGGCACATGGGCACATTTTGTGCCGTTGGATATTTAAATTTTTTATTCTATTGGTTTAAGCTCAGATTTACCATTATTTATTATATTTTACAGATTAATAAATCATTTATTCACAAGTATCCTTCCAAAATTTTATTATACGTAATATCACCAAGGACGAACCAGGAATAGTAGACAATAAAATTCATACTTCTTTTTTTATTCCAAAAAAAAAGGCAGCATCAATTCACTTCAACTCATAAAATTGCAAATCAATTTAATTCTATTATGATATGATAGCAACTGGAGTGTCACTACAGTAAACCAAGCAAAAAGAATGGGGAAGAGACCTAAGATTTAAATACTTGCTATTTATATGTCAATAATAATAACCCCTTTTTTATGTAAAAAAATTCTACGCCCACTATTTTGCAGATTACTCTAAAATCATGATAAGGATATGCCAATAAATTAAAAACAGAAAGACTGGCAAACAAAAGAAAAAAATTCTGTTTATTTTATAGCAGTTGCTTGCCATTTACAAATATGACATAAAATAATCGTAAGATGTACACTTTTCTTTTCACATAACTAACTAATAATAGAAATAGTACATCAACGAGTGGCTTTGGGTATTTGCCACCTCCTAAATAGTACTCTAAATAATAACCAACACACTCTGTGCAGGAATTATTATAGACAGTTCAATTGCAATATGAAATCTCCATCTTATTTAAATAAACATTCAAGATAATCAACTGCCATTTTCTTTTTCTTTTTTCCACTTTTGCTACCTCATCTTTGAGGAGTATATACTAAGCATATATGGTGCCTGGTACTCCTATACTTTTCTTATTTCCTAATCCCTATACTTTACACAAAAAGGATATATATATATATATAAAAGAGGCTGTACAAGAGAAGAGTTTAGAAATGCTCCTTGTGGAATTCAAATTTGGTGGTGCCTTTTTGATTGAACTCATAGCAAAGTCTGCCTAGTTCTTGCGCCAGTACTGGGGCTCCGCAGTAGAATACTCCTGCAAATATGCCACCGTGACAGTTAAAAAGAAATCGGTGAAGAGAAGTTCATAAGAAATAGGAAAAGAATTTAATTAATTACATTTTAATTTTTTTTTCTTGTTAAACATATTATTATCGTATCGATATTTTGGATGACATGGTATCAAAGCATGCGACCCTAGGTTAGAATTCCATGAAGCTCCTAGCCTCATTTTCTTTTTCTATTTTTTGAGAGAAAGGTAGCATGCTACTCGCTTCGTTTATTTTATTTAGAAATAAATTTAGCTGGAAATGTGAATCAACTAGGATTCGAACTTGGGTCTCGAGTACCAACCATCAAGCCCTTTTGCCACTTACGCTAGGAACAGTCAATTCCTAGCCTCATTTAATTTCCTCATATTTGATTTAAGTACGCGTCTTAAGTTTGCCGAAAAGTTTTGAGTTCAAACTTGAATATAAAATAGTAAAACTCTGTTCTCTAATAAATTAAACTACTGGAGATAAAAGATTGTTTCATATGTATGATGGAATCAGATGGAAGTAGACTATAAAATTTCAGAAAATGGAAATTAACTTACCAATCTTGGCTAATGGGTGCTTAGAGCATGTTTTGGAGAAAACCTTCTTCCATCTGGGCCTCCCAAAATGCGTTCGTACCTGTCCAGTATCAAAAGAAACGTCAGAAGTTTACTGATTGTATTAATTATAGCTTAGATATATTGCAAATTGTGAGCAAATCTTTAGGAACCACTTGATCAAAGAAAACCAAATTAAACCCTACATTAGTAATAAAATGTTCTGTCAAATTCTCTTCCTTCTTTTCTACTAAATTTTCCGCATAATAAATGGGAGAAAATGAATAACTGGCCATGATATTATTACAAGAAGATCCACCAAAATAAAGAACAGATTCTCATCCCTCCTTCCGGAACAACTTCTCAGTGAAAAAAAAGAAGCTTTAACAAACAAAATGTTCATAAATTTTGCTGCATTGAAATGTTTAGAAATGTTGAGAGGGACTTAATTGTGAAGTTGTTAGCACTTTTTTAAGAAGATCTACTTCAAATAGCACTTCTGTCTTTCTGATATAGAGAGACAAATGAGTTTCAAGTTAGCAACAATTTGTAAGAAAATTATTTCATAACTAAATTCTCAAGCCCACTGTATCCAGCAATCAATTCTGAAAAAGGAAATAAGGATTTACTCTGGTTCCAGAGACTATATCTACACCATTCTTCGCGTGGTTGAGAGCTGAAATCATGGTTATTAGCGCAGATCGAGCATCCCCTTCTTCGTACACGCTTGTCAGATAGTTGTGCATCTCGATTACGCCCTAATGAGGGTAACATTAAACTTCAAGTGAGAAATTTGTCCTCTAAACAATGCGAAGAGAATAAGAAACTAATACGGTTTAAGTGTCTTGATCATGTTCTTTACCCTTTGATCTAATTCAGCAACCTCATTCATAACTCCCTTAAACCAATCGAAAGAGCCTTGTTCGCGTGTTACCCAGTAGAAATACGCATTCGTCGTCTTGAGATTTCGCTTTGGTTTTGTTGGAGTCCTCACAACTGTGGCCAGATCAGTATCTCCGTGATTCGGATGAACATCTGATATAGCATCCTAGGATTAAAGGAGAATCAATTAGCAATTGGGTTTATTGTATCGAATTGAACTAACCAACGATTTCACTCAAAACAAGCAATAAAGAAACAATCCAACAAGCATTCTAAAGCAACTACTGAAAGAGAATAGAGGAATAACATCATAATAGAGAATATGTCCAGAGCTTCTAAAAAGTGCTATTTGAATAAAGCGGCTTGAAGAATCCTTAGTAATTCTCTCATTACACATCCTCCAACAGTTTCATGCTTATTTCGGCTTTTGCTATAAGATAGTAATGAAAAGTACTCACTTCTTCCTCCTCTGTTTTCACAATGTTGTTAAGCAGATCTTTCAATATGCTGATGAAAGGCGTTGCTCCGATTCCTAGTCCGACGAGTAGTAACACATCATAGTTCTTGTAGTCCTGAGCTGGTGCACCAAAAGGCCCGTCGATCAAGAGCTTTGGTACGCTGCATTTACGGGGGGAAAAAATGATTTGCATTTTACACAAGGCAATGAAAATAATGGAAAGAAGAAAACATAAGAGTAGCAATGCTTATCTTGACGATCTGTTTATTAACAAATGGATCTACACTGGGCTACTTGTGTTGCAAACTAGTTACACATTAAACAACCAAAGTGAAAGGCCTGATTTTGCTCAGAACTTTCTCATAAATGATCATTTATTTTCTGCCCAGAATGTAATGTGGTTGATTATTATGAGGTGAAGCTTGAAAACAAAGGTTTAATCCATCGATTAAGCAAAAAAAAATCTAGATTATTGAAAATTTACCAATTACAGAACTTTGTAAATGTATTCTCAACATATTCAATTCAGAAAGTCAGAATTCTTTTAAAAAACTCTGTTTCTTCAATCAAAACTTTATCACAAAAAAATCAGTCCTTGATATTCAGAAAAAGAAATAACAGAAAGAAATTTTGGTTCTTCCATGCAATGCAAGTGTATTTACATTTACTATTTGAGATAGTAAGTAAACAATAATTTCTCGAAAAGGAACTTAAAAGAGTACATACCTTCTCTTGGTAGTGCCATCCACTCTAAGGAGGCCACTTTTCTCCGCCGCCGCGGGTTCACAAGCCTCTGCAAAGACCCGCTTGAGCTCTCGTGTCCAATCTCCTAATTGTCGGATGTGAACACTGAGATAGCTATCACTTGGCGCTGAAGTTATTGAGAAAGGATGCCTGTGCAACATTCGAAAAAGTAATTTATAATATAGGATTGGCATCATTCATAACATGTTCCTTTCTGGTTTCGTTCAAATCGATTGCAATAAAAAGAGAAGGGGATACATTTAGATTTACCCGAAGCAACATTACAGGGATGCAATTTGGCTAGCATATATGTGAGGAAGCGAAACTTTAACAAACAACTATCGAAATTGAATGGACATTCTTGAGAAGTACCATTCGAAGGGTGAAACTGCAGGGCACTGAACATACATATACTGTCCACTCTCGTAGCGAAATGCCGGAGGCTTAGACATTTGCAATGTCAAAACATTACCAGGGTATATAGCAACCTGCGCAAACATCTTTCCATGTTAATAGACTCTAGCTATGTGTGTAAGCATAAAAAACAAAAACACAAACAAAAAAAGAAAAGAAAAGAAAGAGTATGAGCTATCTTACCTTTAGCAGGCGAACGGAATAATAGCTAGATCGGAGGCTTCTTAGGATCCTCTCCCCTGCATACAGAGAAACAGGAACAGCAAGATACATCCAGGTCTGCGACAGAAAAAAATGAACCTTTATACATGTTCTAAATAACTTAAAGATCACTTAACTGGTTTTAAGAAGTTCAAGAGGAAGCAGAATCTCACTGATTTCAGGTACCAATGGTGGACAAGGTAGAGAAACTGTCCATGAATGATGAATAGAATGTAGACAATTACAAACAGGTGGTGCGAGTACCAGAATGCATTGAATCCGGTCAGTTTGTCAAAAGGCTTAGGAAACTTTACTATGCTACGTCGGAACCAACGTGTGGCGAGAGTGAATGCCACCGCCATGCATAGGACCATGAGGATCCCGGTTATGCCTTCTGGACCGCTGATGAGCTCCGTGTACGTGGGCCTTGTCGGACCGAAGTCTTTGGAGAGGGGAAAGTACATGTCAGGAGAGGAGGAGATGAGCCTAGGGAAGTCGCAGGAGAGGTGGTTACCGGCGTGAAGGATTATTCCAACCACAATTGCCGCTGCAATGGTCTGTCATAATGAGACCAATGAAGGGATCTTACATTGATTTATTGACTGATTTAGGTGTTTATAAGAACTTATTATTATTATTATTTTCTGATGCAATAAGGCTAAATTGTATGCAAAACATTCAACTATGAATTATTTTGAAATGCGCTCCCGAACTCAACTATCCTACTATGGTTTAGAAGAGTTCCATCCTTGATTTGCAGTAACATTTTCAGCAGATTTGATGGAATCTGTTAAATCTAACGAAACTCGAATAAAATCAGGAAACCAGATCAGTTGTGAAATTGAAATAAAACAAAAATGGTTTATGAACCCATTCTCAGATCACAAATAGTTGGAAGATGTCGATAATATCTTAGCCATTCAGAAATTCAACTTCTGCAAGCCACAGCACAGTAATGTTTTAATCAGGTAGGATTTGATTGAATATGTTCTTTAGAATTTTACTTTAAAATATCAAATTCAAATTCAAACTTCAATTGAAAATTGACTAAATGATCTACGTCTATTTAGATAAATTAAATCAATGAAATTTCTATTCGGCTCAAGTACATTTCCGATATTATCAAATTTTCAAACAAGTTAGCACACTACTAATACAGCAAAATACTGCAAAAATACAATTCATTTGTGGATACATATAAAACAACACAATTTTGTAAATTCAATATGGAATTATTTAGTTCTAAATTCTAATAAATGAAACTAGTAGAAAAGTTATGTAGATAAACCAAATGAAAGATGTTCGTAAACAAATGTAAAAATGCACACACATGCATGATTTGTGTATATATATGATATACCTAGAACTCGTTTAAGTTTCCACATTTGAAATCTAAAACATCAGCTAGGTACACTTGTAATACTTTCTTAGATATCCTTATTAACTAGGAAATCGAACATTTACTAGCATCTGAAAGAAAAGAAAAGAAAAGAAAAGAAAAGACTAACCTTGTGGAAGTTGATGTTATCATCGAAAGGCAAAACGCGAGAAGCACTGGTTGACCGCAACCAAGTAATGGTGTTCCGGCACACGGGAAGGAGAATGAGGGCCATGTTGAGCTTCAATGTCTCTGCAGCGCCTTTCGCAGTGGCCAAGCAGTACCCCATCACCTGGAATGCGTATCGGTTCCGATACTGGATGAACTTCCACGTGAAAAGCGCCACCATAACCGCGATCCATAGTGTCAGCACCCACAGGCGCTTCCAATTGTCCTCCAAGTAGTAACCGAGCTTTGTGCTTAGAATGTGAATAGGGCCCTTCCCTGTTAGTCCCACCAAGTTCTGGCTAAGTGCTTGGCTTGTGTAGCTCAGAGCTTGGCTGTAGTTCAGGTATGTGTCCTTTTGCAGCAAGAGAGTTTCCAGTTGCCATAACTGCCAACAAAACCACATTCAGAATATACAGATTTTAGAAGAGTTTATAAAAGTGTATATGCGAAAATTGATGTTTCTATCCTAATTTATAGATGTGTAGGCAGAAAGTTATGTAGATATGCATGTGCTTCAACAGTTGAATCACTTGTCATCAAACCTTAAGAATTTCTAATACAGCTTTTTTCGGTGTTATCTCAAGCAAACAGGGTTTGAACAAATATGTACTTGAACCTGGAATTTTTAATTTATTAACCAACTCTACAATATGTTAACTTAACTAACTTTTCTTAGAGCTTGTTAGTTTTTCGACGAAAACCACCAAGTTCTAACAAAATTTGAAATTTCCTGCAGTTGACTTACACTCAAAGTGGAAAAAAATTGTGTTTCATTCTACAATTGGCTTATTTACATAAACTGGATGATTCAACGGCTCTGCTAATTAGGGACCCATAATTGCTTTTTACAAAAACATTAGATTCAATATGTTCTACGCCGTAAAAGGATGTCAGTTTAGATTTAATAATATTCAATCCACTGATCTTTATCCGCCCTTTTTCTGCTCCTACTTTCAGCTGCAGTCACTTTACTAGAACGTTCAGCAAATAGAAAAAAAATCTAGAACTTTTGCAATGGTGGAAAGTACATACCTGATTAATTTTAAGATTCAAAAGCGAAAGCACCAATTTAGTTTATGATTTTGTTGCAGCAAAATATCTATTAAAAGAATTTTAGTAAACTAATTTATTTTAATAATACTATTTAAATAATATTTTATTGAAAAATATTATACTCTAGAGTAGGGCCAATTAAACAGGCTCTAACTCCGTATTTTAATCTTTGGTAACATTTTTTTCTCTTTTTTTTTTTTTGGTTAAGTTCCCTCTAGATCCCTTACCCAAAACTCTATTTTTGGAACCGGTCTATATATTACTCGAAGACAGGGAATCAAATCCTATTAACTTTTGCAATACAAGGCCAAGAATTCAAATTCCCGATCTCTTCTGCAGCCACCCTAGTAACTACTGTTGTTTTCAAAAGATTTAAGCTACCAAGGATTTAAAATAAATAGGAGAAAATTAAACGAAAACCAGCAATCCGGTGGAATTCAAACTCAGAATTTTTTGTCTTGATAAAATATTAAAGTATGTAAAAATAATCGTTATTCTCTAAAAGTTTGGCACCAATAATTTGGACTCGCAACTTTTTGATGAACCAAAAAAAATAAATTTAAATTAAATAAGAAAAAATTAAATAATATTAAGAATCTAACGAGACTCAAACTCAGAACTACCTCCTGCTTCAATACCAGAATAAAGAATATAAAACAATCGTTTTACTTTAAAATTTTAAATCATCAGAGAACGATAATTTTAATATTTATATAAACAAGAGCCAGAGAAAACGGTGTTTTGATACTACAATATATTCAACAGCAACCACTTTAGTTCTTGGTAACATTTTCCACAGCATTTACGGCCTTTTGGACCTATATTGATTACCATGCCTAAGTTTCTTCTCTAACAAAAGCAAAAGAAAACTAGTACTTAAACATAAGAAGTACATATAAAATAGTGTACTAATATGTAAAAAAAATGGGAGCTTTGGACGTGACACTTGTAATAAGAAGCCATAAGGTAGCTGTTCAACCACTAGAACGTTGAATAAGTGATTGATGGGAAAAGCCAAAACCCAAATCCCACGTAATTGTCGAAAGGGTTATAATTGCTGGAGGGTTTAGGTAAGAAAGCTACATCACGACTCCGCCTAACGTCACCAAATCAGCTTATCTTAGTCACACCATAAAACCATCTAAATTAATTTTTTTTAAGCTAAATTTACTATTGAAAGAAAAATTCACTAGAACACGATTATTAGTTAATGACCGTATTTGATTAGATTTAATAAATAATGATATCGATAAAGTCGCTTTTAATTCTTTGTACAAAATAAAAAAAAATTCTATTAACGCATAGTTTAGTAACGCGGTGGCTAAAAGTATTCGTTTTTATACTTTAAAAAAAATTTATTTTTTCTAATTTAATGTTATGGTTGTAGCCGGCATCAAAAAAAGTATTACCAAACTAGGCATAATAATACAAATCCTTCTATTATTACATTCAAAGAATCTGATAAAAAAACATTCTAATTAAAATTTTTATTATTGAAAAGAAGGGGGGGAATATATATATATATATATATATATATATTTACTACACCACAAATATTAGCTACTTCAAGAAAAATTGTTTAGCAACCATTTCCACGCATTAGAAAAATTGTTGGAGAAGTTGAGACAAAGAGGTGACTACTAGAAACACACCACATTGACCAAGATTATTACTTTTTTGGGTAGGAATATTCTTGGGATGCGAACATGTTACCAACACAACTTTTTATTATGAATATGAATGAATAATGGTTGATTTGCTTATTAAAGTACCAACTCAAACTTCTAGAAATATGATCCCAAATTATTTTGTTGCATTATTATTAAGTCGGTTGACTTGGTCTCCGTGAATTATTGAATAATATATATTATATATATATATATAATATATAATAGTATATTATATATAGAATTGAGCTCCTATGCTTTTAAAAGTAACAAGCCTGGTGCTTGTAAGCTTTTAGCCCTTAGATTAAGAAATATGCGGTTAAGATGATGTGGGCCCTCCTAGAGTTAAGTGGGTGGTTGGTTGAATAGTATAATCTAACGGATGAAAATGATCAAAAGCGTAGATTTAACGGTAAAAAATTTATAAACACCAAATACTTGGTACTTTTATAAGTACCATAGCCGGACTCTATATATATATATATATATATATATATATATATATAACTAAAAGAAATATTTTAGTAGCGTGAGAAATAGTAAAGTACGAGGCGTGTGGTGTACCCAAAAAGAGAGGTTATTATTATTGTTGTTGTTGTTGTTTTTGTTGTTATCGTAATAATTAAAATGCAAACCTCGATGTAGCCGAGTGCTTCGGGATCCAACTCCTCCATGATTAGAGCTGCGTATTCCTCGGCTTGTTCTTTGAGCCTCGACAGCTTATTGGCCGAGGCGCTAAGCATTATTATCTGAAAAATGGAAAATTTTAAAAAAAAAGAAAAAAAAAGGGAGTTAGGATGTAAAATGTGAAACAACTGTTGTACAATAGTTAATTTTATATGATATCAGAGTAAAAGATTCTGAATTCGAATTATGCCAGAATTCTAGCATTACTAATTTTTTCCTAATTTAATTCGAGTCCACATCATGAGTTTTACAAAAAATTTCAAATTCAGACATAAAAAAATATTAAATATAAAAATAAAAAATATTATTTTTTAATAATTTAAAATTTTAAAATATAATGATTATTTTCTGTGAATTACGCTGAGCCATGGTACGGAGCTGTTGAGAGGCCCACAATGACCATGACCTCTCTCTCAATTTTTTTTAAAATTATACGAAAGTTTCCATTTATGGTATGGTAAAAAATAAAATGTTACAAATTTTAGAGATCAAAGTAAGTTTCTTTTTTCGTAAAAAGTTTGCACTTTGTACAAACTAAATTTTGTTGTAATTTCTTTTATAAAAAAAATGTTTAAAAACAAACATATACAAGTTCTAAAAAGATTTAATACCAAAAGTTTCTGTTCACGTTTTTTTTTTTTTTTCTTAGGAAGAAATGTAAAGAGCTTACGTGACCGTTTTGATTGGACCATCAAATCCACAAAGAAATTGATTTTAGTATCTATTTTTTTAAGTAGTTTTATTTAAGTCACATATTTGATGATTCTTTTGACATGATATTTAAGTTAATTTTATGTTCCAGTAAATTTATAATTACATAAATTGCATTAAATACACTAACTAAATTTGTAAAGATAAACAACGCATTCAATAATTGGTTCAAAATCAAATAAATTAAAAAGTTTAGATAATAAAATTAAAATTTTTAAAAATTAGGCACTTATATTAAATTATAAAATAGGCAATAGTTGAGGTAAGTTCTGTATATCCGTTTTTTTTCTCCCAGACTTTTATTTAATTGGTCTCAGATTAAATTATCTTTCTTATTTAATATTTATTCCTATAATATTATGTAGTTGTGTGTCTCCGTGTATTTTATTAGAGTCCAAAAGAGTGAAAGACTCGTTCATGTGTTTTCAACATTTCACGTACCTCTTTAACTTCCCCCTCTGTTACCCGCCCATCCGCGTTCTTATCCACCCTATAAAGCACGTATACTTTTTTTTTTAAAAAAAAAACTTAAAATCCAGTGCCTAAATTATAAAATAATACAAAAATAAATTTAAATTTGAATTTAAATTTCGTACATGTCAAAGAAGATTTGGAGGCGAGAGTCGAAGCTTTGGTCGGTGATCTGCGACCACATCTCCCAGAGCTCATCTTTGCTCACCTTCTCCTTCTTCATCCCCTTCCTCCGCATCAGCGTGTCGAATAACTCCGACGCGAACTCCTTCGATTCCATCATTCCTGCAATTTTATATTTTTTTTAAGTAATAAAAAATATAAAATTATATTTTATTTTGTACGAAAAATATAAATTTTCAATAAATGAAGCTACATTGGACCGGCTTTTCTTTTGTCTTTCTTTTTTTCAGGGGGAAAAAAAAATGAAAATAAGCATGAATAATTAAAAGATTAATGAGGGGCTAATTATAATTAGCAAAATTACCGATGCATTGAGCGAAATCGGAGCGGGAGAGGAACCCGTCGCGCGCGAGCTTCTCGAAGCTTCCCTCGACCTCGCCCCACGCGTCGGCGCGGCTCCGGCTGATGAACCGGAGCCCGCGGATCGCGCCGCGCGCCGCCCCCGCGCGCGCCCGATCCCGCGCCCGCTCCCGCGCCGCCATCGCCCGCTCGCGCCGCGCCGCGCGCGCCGCCAGCGCCGCCTCCACCGCCGCGCCGCCTCCGCCTCCGCCGGCGCCGACGACGCCGGCGCCGGCGCCGGCGCGGCCGCGGAGGCGAAGGCCGAGGTTGCGGGAGAAGCGGAGCAGCTCCGCCTTGAGGTCGAGCGGGACCTGCCTCGCGCGCAGCTCCCGCGAGAAGCGGCGGAGGAGGAGGCGGTGGTGCGAAGCGCTTCGCCGCATCGCGAACATCGGCGGAGGCGTCGTCGTCGTCGTCGCCGTCGCCGGGGCGGCGGGGGCGACGCTGCGGAGGACGAGGGTGTCGTCGTCGCGGAGGTCGAGGGTGACCTCCACGAGCTCCTCCTCCTCCTCCTCCTCCTCGTCGTCGTCGTCGTTGCCGATGAGGAGGCTCCTCCTCCTCGCCGACGAGATCGGCGACGAATCGGCGCTCAGCGCCCTTCGCGCGGGGACCGGATCCGATCCCCACACACCACCATCGTCGTGCTTCGTCGTCGATCCCCTCATTTATAAATGTGTTTGTATACCCCGAGAGAGAGAGAGAGAGAGAGAGAGAGAGAGAGAGATTTTGAATTGGAGGGGAAAAGAAAGAGTGTGGAGGGGTTTAGAAATTAACCCCTTAATTAAACCTGCAACAGGTGAGTCATATGCATGTTAATATATATAAATTTTTTAATTACTATTTTGAAACTTGGGATAATGTTGTTGTACGTGAAGTTCCTCACAGCAAATTAAGCAGTTGTTGGGTTTGTGCCACGTGTTAGTAAGCGGCCTAACACCTTGTCATGAAAATTAATAAATAATGATAACAAAAATACTATATGTACACTCTATATAGAGTTTAATTTCTTTCAAAAACTTTAGCTATAAGAGAATATTATTTTTAATATTTATATTCAACGCTTCACCTTACTTATTTCTGAGCTCGATATGTTTTGATAGGTTTAAGATGTTGCATTGGCTAAAAGGGGATGGACAAATGATATTATAGCATGTTGGATAATATGCAATAATCGTTATTCTTCAAAAGCTTAAGTTACTTGAAAATAATGCTTTAAATATTTGGATCCAATGTATAAAACCTATTTAGAATCCTATAGCCATAGAAATCCTAGGACCTAAATTTTACATCTATGATGTAGAATTGTGTTGGCTTAAAAGGGCCGGTATCTTTTTCTGTAGCGGGAGGCTAGGTTGAGTCTAGTCATATTCTAAATGACAGGAGGCAGGGCTGGACCGAGTTATATTCGAAGTGACATGAGACTGATTGGGCCGAGTCATAATCGAGACTCGTAAACACTTGCTGTACGTATACGCTTTAAGTGAGTTGGTTGTATATTTCTAACAGCTCGAATTTTTGGAATTAATAGTTAGCGTCAACGATCCGACACATGCATTGCTCTTTGTATAGTTGTATTAATTTTGTGGCACATATTGATAGTATCCAACACATGCAAAAGGTGTTAGCAAACAACGAAATATATTCCTACATGCTTTCGTCCTGAGATGAGCCTTAATACTAGACGGCCGTTGGTACGAAACATAAGTTGCTTATCAAACTTAGAAAATTTTTGTATTTTATGTATGTACATATATATGCATATTTGAAATTCCAATTGAATTTGGCAGTGAATTTAACTACTACTTTGACAATTACATTACATTGAGTCAATAAATGATAATAAGATAGAGATTTAGCTGAAGGGGACAGCAATGGAAACAAACCAATGCACCAAAGTAGTTTATTGGAAAAGTAATTCAAACCTCTCCTTACAAGACATTTAAAGCCAACTCCTCATTGTTCCTTCTTGTGTATCACATTCTATTTTGACTTTAGTGTTTTAATTGCATTTTATAGTATATTTGTTTATATATATATATATATTCTCTTGGATAGAGTTCTAGTTCTAGAATGAAGGCCCATAACATTTGTTTTTTTAATATATTATTAGGGGTTATTGAATTATAATTAAGAAGGACATTATAGTTTTGAGTAGTTGAAGTGGACTGATACCTAATAAGGAGATTTTGACAGTATTTCTTTCTTACAAGTTTTGAAAACAAAACTAATTTTTGCTACAAGAAATATATATATATTAATCCTGATAAATGTATTCATGCTTAATCCAGTACCTGCCCAATAAATTGTATAAAAATATATTTCAATTCATTCTATGAAGCATGAATTAATTTGTTAGTATTATAAAGGAGCCAAACTCTTGATTCTCATAATAATAATAATAATAATAATAATAATAATAATAAGAAAGAGTGGTATTTTACTCATTGGAGGTAGAATGTGTGAAAAGTATAGTTGTATTTATTTTGCAACTAACCAAAAAAGTTCTTTTGGAAAGTGAACTAAACGGATAGCATACTATCTTTTCCTGAAAAGAAAAAAAAAGATGTTGATATCAGCTTTAATTAGTTCATGTTTTGGTGTTAAAAAAGTAACCGAAAAAATTTAAAATAAAAATTGATCAAATTCAGAGAAATTAGAATATACCCTAGTGATGATCAAAAAAAAAAAAAAATCCCAATAGTGATCACTCTTCAAAAATAGAATTTTGTTTTGGGGTATCCTTTTCTTTTTATATCCACCACAACAAAAAGATATTCTCATGTTTCACTAGTCAACTAATTAGACCAGTTCTAGCTAGGGATCCCTACTTTTTCTAACTGAGGTAAAGAATAAGAGTTGACTAATAATTTTACCCCAAAAACACCAAAATTGCATGGTAGTTTATTTTAGATAACCTAATATACTTCAAAAATTAGTAATTTTTGTTGAACTAGCAAATCAAGTGATGATAAACTCATTTCATAATTGTAATTCTCTCTCGCAAGCGCGTCCTACATCATCTAAAAAAAATGCATTAAACACTAATCATTCATATAAAGGACAATATATAGCTCTATAAACTTTTATTGTGAAATCAAATTAAGATACTCGACTCTACTGATTGAATGTTATTCTCAATGCATGGTCATGTTGTGTGTACAATATTATTTTATCATTAAAGATACATAGATACATTACAAATCATTCTATGTGCTAACTAGATACACATCATTGATGTGATTAATTATATATATGCTTCCCATAAGATTGAATTTCTTCATCTAGCTACCATCTTTTTTTGTCTTCTTCCCTTTTTTTAATATATTTTGGATTGTCAAAAGTTTAGAACTCTAGTTTAGATCAGTTTCTGTGGATTGAATTCAGGGGAAGAACAGTAAAACCATTAATGGTGTTAAGAAAATAAAGAAATTTCAGTATCATACTTATCAAAGATCATTTTGCCTTCTTAGAGATAAAGAGCAAGTTGCGTGACTTCCGAAATCATTTTTCGTATTTCGATAATCAAACAAAAATATAAAACTTCTAATTACTTATCAAAGATCTTTTCTAATTGGAGGCATTTTAATGAAAAAAAGTTTTCTTTTTTTTCTTTTTTTTTTTTTTTGAGAGAGATAGGTAGCACGCTACCCGTTTCGTTTATTTTATTTAGAAATAAACTTAGCTGGAAATGTGAATCAACTAGGATTCGAACTTGGGTCTCGGGTACCAACCACCAAGCCCTTTGCCACTTGCTCTAGGGACGGTCGGTAATGAAAAAAAGTTTTAGGAGTTCATCAAACATATATTGATGTGTATTTCTTATCATTGGTGTTATTAAATTAACAAGTGTTTCCCTATAAGATTAGATTACTTCATTTGCTTCTATTTTTCTCTTCTTTTCTTTTTTTATTATTTTTCCGAATGTTAAAAGTGCTATAGATCTCTTCTTTGACTTGAAATCAAGGGAGGAACAGTAAATTGATTGATGTTATTTGGAAAAAGCACATACTCTTGTCTTATACTCATCATAAACTTAAGCTTGAATATCTTAATTAATCTAAATATGTTACTTTCTTGGAGATAAGATACAAACATTGTTTAATGCGCTTTATGTGGTGCGAAATCATGAATGGTGGTTTGGTTTAGCTTCTAAAATAGTTTTGTATATTTTGAGAATTAAGCTGAAATATATATATAATTGAGTTATAATACTTTTAGAAGCAACAACCCTTTGATGCTTCTAAGTTTCTAGCCCTTCGGTCGACTTCTTGATCACTAATAGCTTTTGGATCAAGCACTATTCTACCTACCACCACTTACTACCATCATCTCAACCCTACATCTCTCCATCCAAGGGTTAAAAACTCAAAAGTACCAACCCCTTGATGCTTTTGAGAGTATTCTAGCTCAACTCTCTCTCTCTCTCTCTCTCTCTCTCTCTATATATATATATATATATATATATATATATAACTTCTAGCTCAAGTAGAAGTTTAAATACATTCCTAGACAAGAGAAACTAAATCTCTGACTCAAGGACTTTGCTTCCGGCTCCAGCAGAAGCTCTCATCAAGACATTCTGATAAGAAATTTAGTAGGATTTCATCTAACAACTCTAACTTATAGCAAGGATTCTTAATTTTTATGTTAAGATTACTTCTGAATTATTTCCTATGGAATCAACCAAGTAGTAGCAACCCCCCCATTATGTGAGGCAATGAATTCAATTAATAATGTGTTATATTTAATGGATAAAATATTCATTAAGCACCTTATTTACATATATATATAGAGAGAGAGAGAGAGAGAGCAGGACTGCTGTGCTCTCAGGAGCACGGAGGCCTCCGTGCTCCTGAGCCGTTTTCGATGATGAAATTTTCGAATCGACGATCGGCTCCGTTAGACTTTATCTAGCGTATTTGAAGTTTCTAGAAAATAATTTTTACGATTTTTTGATATCATTTACCTAGTGATCGAAAGCGTTCAAAATCAATAATTTTTAATGGTTGATATTTGTCGTTTTCAAGTTTAACGATATAGAAGTATTCAAATTAGATGGAATTTTGATACAAAATTCTTTATACTATCTACAACAAGATCAATATTTCTGATCGAAAATTTTAGTGCTATATCACCACGTTTTATAGAATTTTTATTTTCAGCCGTTAAAAATTATTGATTTTGAATCCTTTTAATTGCTAGGTAAATGATATCGAAAAATTGCAAATACATATATAGAGAATTGGGCTGAAATACTATTAATAGTATTTGACCCTTAGATGAAAAAATTATAAAGTTAGGATGATAATGGTCATCTAGGGTTTTGTGGTGATCCCTCTAGGGTTGAATGAGTGGTTCGTTAAATAATAGGATCTAAAGAGTGAAATTGATTAAAATATAGATTTAACGGTTAAAAAATTAATAGCAAAAAAATTCAAATACTATTAATAGTATTCCAGCTCAACTCTCTCTCTCTCTCTCTATATATATATATATATATATATGAACCTTATTACAATTTTTGTAATAAAAGGCTTAGAGGTTTTCAAATTAATAAGGGGGGTGTTGGGTTGTACGTAAACTGTAAAAAATTATTTTTCATAAAAAAAGTTTACGGTGAAAAACAAGTTTTACACTTTGTAATACTTGATTTGTAGGAAAAAAAAATAATTTTTCATCAATATTTATTTGGTTGAAAGGAAAAAAAAATCATATTAATTTGTTTGATTCGGTGGAAAAAAACAAATGAAAATTTTTTTCGCATTTTCCGCTGAAAATTGTCGGAAATGCAAAACACTCCATTTTCCTCAAATATATAAAAATAGTTTTTCGAAAAAAAAATTTACAGCTAGACAAACACACTAAAATAATTTTTCAAGCTGATCTAAAAGTAATTTTTGATAAATTTTATGGCCAACCAAACACTTGAATAAATATTGTTCGGCTCGATATTCTTGAAAACAATAAATAAAATATATAAAATATTAATGTAGCTTAATTTATAGCATAGCTAAATATTATTCTTAAGTTTTAGTTCTTCATTAGCATTTTTTTGTTTGGCTTTTAAGAGCGTAAACAGACGCAAAATGTAATAAATTAAGTACTAATTAGTAGTTAGTTTAATAATATCTTGCTAAACTTAATTTGAGCATGCTTAAAATGAATTTGATTTGGCTCGAATTAGTTTCAAGACAAACTAATTTTGAGCAGATCTTAAGTTAGCCCCAGCTCGCTCGTTCGTATTCGACTCATTTATATTATTACAGTGACTAGAAAATGACCCGCAAGCAATTGTGACGTGAGTAAATCACCAACCAAACTCTTTCTGAGTCAATTTTTAACTGGCCCAGTTCGCTCGTGTTCAGTTCATTTACAGTACAACTGCTACAATGGCTATAAAATGACCTAAAACTGATTATAATTAGGTGAATAATTAAATCACTATCCCTTGTGTATATCTATTTTCAACTGGTGAATGGGAGAGATGGGATGACTTGGAATAAGGAGACTAGGATAATCAAGGAGAGGAATAAATGGAGTGATCTGGAAGTGGAATTAACTATATATGCATGAGAGCTACCTAGTGCAGTTGGCTAAAAGCTTGATGATCAATATCTGAGTTTCTAGATTCGAAGTCTAGTTACTTCACATTTATAGCTAAATTTATAATTTGCTATCTTTCTCTTTAAAAAAAAGGACAAAAATGTGCAGAACTTATCTAAGTTATGAGCAATTTTGATTCGGCTGCCCAACTTTTTAAATTTGTTATTTTAGTTTGTTTGATTTGAGTCTGTAAATGATATTTTGACTTCAAAATTTAAGTTAATTATTTATTTTAATTAATTTATAGTTGCGAGAATTGTACAAAATATATTATTTAAATCTGTAAAGGCAGACGACGTATATAAATTTTAAAGTCAAAGTGTTGCTGACCGACTCGAATCAAACAAATTGGAAAATTAGAAAGTAAAATTAAAATTTTAAAAAATTAAGTAATCGAATCAAAATAATCTATGGTTCAAGTAATTAGTTCTAAAACGTTTCTATCCCAAAGGGAAAAAAAGAAGGTAAACTATGCATGAGAGCAACAGATTATTTTCTTTTCAAAATTTTTACTAACAAATTATTTTCACATCTTATTTTCATATGGAGGTTGCGACGTTTTCTTATTCCTATGACCATGCAACGAGGAACGAAAAAGATGCATGTGGAATTTATAGCAAGCGTTGATATTTCCATGGTTTAAATATAAACTAGTTGGAAACCCATGCGATGCTGCGGACACTCATATGAAAGCATGACGTAAAATTTTATCAATTTAATTAACATATATTTAATTTTCAAATTTAATTTTTAAATAATTAAATTTAAAAGAATCTATATATAAACATAGTATGTAATAAGAAATTGCTACCACATCTTGCATCTTTTGCATCCTAGAGTTTAGAAAACCTTATAAATTTTAAGTTAATAGTGTGATGGCTAAAAGTATATATATATTTATATTATAGAAGATTCAAAAAAATTTAAAATATTTTTAATATTTTTTAAAATTATAAAATTACAGTTGGAGACTTATATATTAATCCTCAATTTATATAGCTGACGCGGCGCAACCATTTTTTTTAAAAAAAGTTTTCTCGTTTGTATTCTTTCAATATATATAGCTGATTTGACACAAACATATTTTTTTCCAAATTTTTTTCCTTTTTTTTTATTNTTTTTTTATTTTTTTTCTTTTACATATATTAATCCCTAATATATATAGCTGACATGGTGCTACCATATTTTTTAAAAAAAGTTTTCTCGTTTGTATTCTTTCAATATATATAGCTGATTTGACACAAACATATTTTTTTCCAAATTTTTTTCCTTTTTTTTTATTTTACAAAGAACCTGTAAATCTTTCACAGTATTTAAAAAAAAAATTTACTTGTAACCACCAAATTACCAAACTAGATCATAATAGAACTTCTATGTCTTGTAAAAATGAGACATAAAAGATGCGAACGCAAGGATACTCAAAACCCAGGCCTACTTCGTGTGATTGCGATGTTTCGACATACCTGTAAACACTCAAAAAAAAAAAAAAAATCCAAGAACACTACAATTTTTTTTCTCCTTCCATACAATAAAATTATAGTGAAAATCACCTCCAACGATCAATTGCCATCACAATTTTATATCATTAGAGGATGAAAGCTTGAAAGTGCTTTTGATTTTTTTTTTTTGTTTTTTTTCAAAAAACCAAACCAAGTGCTCTGGGCAAATCCAAGTTAACTTAAGATTCTAAATGAGTCATTTAAATGGTATTTACAAAAGTATTTAAGCATCCCCAGGGCTGCTGTAAAAATTACAGACAAAAGAAAAGGAATTAACCTTTTTCCCTTTACAAGAAGCCAAGTTTCAAATGCTGTATAAGATTTTTCTTTTTTCCTTTTTTTGCATTTTTTTTTTGTGTGTTTCACCTTACTATTTCCTATAATCACATAATAAATATGTTATCCGTGAATTGGCTAATTTCAGAAGCACCCCAAGAAGCCCAGTTCACTGCAGTACCCACAAAAAGCTCCCAAAACCATAAGTCGACTGCGAGGACCGACGAAAAGATGAGCAAAGCCAAAGTCTGGTACCTGTTCAAAGGCCAACCAGAGAGCTTAGCCAATGTCTTCAAAAATGGCAATGAGTTGATCTCGAGCTCGCGGTTTCTTATAGACCACGCGGTTATCCACTCGACTTGAGTGGGGATCATATCAAACTCTTCCCTTAATCGCCGCCCTAGATCCGGCATATGCCCGCCTCCGTATAGAACTGCTATTCTCTTGTACCCGTTATCGATTGCTCTTTTTAGCTCCTCGGTGGCGACCCTATTTCGTTCACCGATGATCACTGATTTTTCTTCTATGGTAGAGGTTATCTCTGTAAACCTTCACAACGATAGGCAAGGCAGTGAGAAGGTGAATATAAGCTCACTAGGAAAAAAAATAAAACATCCTAACAAGGTATAGGTTGATGATTTATAATCGAATATCAGTTATGCATTTAGATGAGATAACATGCATGTCTTCTCCGATTCTCTGCTTCCTCTAAATAAAAGACCCATTTTCAACCAATAATACTCCCACATAATAATGGTAACATCTAAAAAGCTGTAGAACCGCAAAGCAATAGAAACACTATTTCAGCCCATAGTGCCTGTTTGGAATAGCTTTTCAAACAGCTTCTATACTCCAAAAATCAAAAGTAACAGACCTACTCAAGCTGTTAGTGTTTCTTTAAACAGATCTGCTCAAGCAGCACATTTGAAGAAGCTCTAGAAGGGCCAAACAGGGCCCTTAGACGACTATAAAAATTTGAAGCCAGAGGAAGAAGCACTAAATATGCAAGATGAGGTAGTATTACAGTTATAGAGAACATTTTAAGATTCAAGAAGCTGCATGCTATTTTGGTGAATTCATATAACAGTCAAAACTGCAGTCAAGTACTCACTCAGAAGTTAATCGCCTAGCCAAGAAAATCTTCATAGCCGCTCCTAAATCTAACCGGGAAAGTGCCTCTAACTCGGGATATTCTCTGGTTGGGCTTTCTATTGGAGAACAAACACCACTGATAATGAGAAGCCCAACAAGCGGCATGGGAAGCACACGCGAAGCCCATAGTAACTTAGATCTCCAAAAGCCGAGACCGTCTGGTATAGAAACCGGCTGCACCAAAGCTTTTGTAGACTTCATGGTCATGTCCCTTGCAAATGTAAAGAAGCTTTCCCCTTTCTCAAGCTGGAAAATAACAGAAGACAGAAGTTAAGGCAGGTTTTTAATGTTTTGAGGTGTAGCACGTAAATAGAAGAAGGCATAAAATGACTTAAGTTTGTTCAAACACAGGGCAAATCAGTCCATTTAAACTTGCAAAGAATTTCATTCGCACACAAAAGAGTAAGTAGCGGTCTAGAGGGAGAGAGCGCATGATTGATGGGAGAATTTGTGCAAAAACTACAGAGCATCAGCAAAGCAGTTCAACACTTCTTGCGGTGGCCAAAGTAACTATTTGAATGCAAAAATTTAGACCCCCTCAACTTTTCTACATTCTGATTTAAGTTATTTCTTTAGGTGAACATTAAACAGTTCCGCTCTTTCAAGTGACAAAGCTGCAGGTTCGTTAAAGATTAACAGTTAACAGAGCCATTAACTTTAATGGATTAACTTTAATGGAATCCCAATTCAGCTAATGGAAACAAGTTGAATAAAAGTGAGCAAAAGTTGAGGGGGCATAGAAATAAATAAATAGATAAAGTCGAAATGTCTATTTCAAAATGGCCTAATGTTCAGGGTATCCACATTTTTAACCTATACTAGTTACTTGAAGCTTCTCCCGAACCCTCAGAGGCTCACAATCAACTTAGTGAGTAGCGATAACTAATAGCAAGTTAGCTTTTCAGAGAAAAGAACACATTTCTTTGACGCTAGTCTGCTCTGTTATGCGATAACATCCATTCAAAGAGTTCGTAATGACTTTTACTGCTAAAAATAGAAGGTAATATAGAAATGAAATAATGAAATAATAAACAAAGGCAAGTAAAAATGAAAATTCACCTGAAGCAGCTTGAATGTCTCATAGTCAAGGTCAGCGTGAAGCCAGTTTTCACTGTCGTAATCTAGGCAATCTAACTGAAAATCCAACGAAAGAATACGTGCCATTTGCCTTTGTATAAAACCAAGAATATTAAAGCCTTTAGACCGTGAAGCTTTAAGCCTCTTCGTAGATGTTGAGTTTCTCCTATTCTCTAAAATTTCTCTACTAGCGACCATTTCATAGAGAATGATATCATAATATTCAAGTCCCTTCTGAAGTGTTTCAAAGTACCTGGATACAGAAATTAGCGACAAGTAAAATTTTAACTGGTTGATAAGCCAATAAAAATTCAGATCCACCATAGTAATGGTGTAAATCGCGAAACTTTCATTCCGAACCATTTCAACTAATGCAAGATGTATTAGCACATAGCCTTCAAGGGGCGCATAAAGTTCCTACAGCGAAAATCTTTTCCGTGTGGTGTCACTAGATAAATAATCAAAAGGAAAATTGATTTCTCAAGGACTATAATCAGATGTTTGAGAATGCCAATAATATTCCTGGTCACCGGCTCATGTTAAAGGTGAATTAACATATTAAGACCTGAAGGTTCAAGCTTAGCTGCTGATCACTTCATTTGAATGGTAATTCGGAATCTTTTTTCGATTCAAGTAGTGATGAACAGCTGAGATTGAGGCTTCAGATTACTTCAATTCTTAAAATGGCACAATTAAACGTAATTTCATCGAATTGGACAAAAACCTCTCTCTTTTACAAACAAATACCAGATGTACTACGCAATTAACTTATAATCTCAGGGACATTTCCACATACTGCTTATCCGCAATGTGAATTGTCGACACCAGATCCACCTGTAACGACGAAAACACCCACCAAATCAACACAAAACGTACACACCACCAACAAAAACAAAAGATTCGAGAGAGAAAATCATAAGAAGCGAATCACCTGAAGGAGAGGGTTGAGGAGCAACCACGGGAGCTTCTTCCGGTAACTAACGACGGCGGTTTGCAGCTCTCCGGCCTCGGCCTCGGCGCTGCCTCCGCCGCCGCCGCCGCCGCCGCCGCGCCGGAACCTCATGAAGTCGGAGATGGAGTTGTTCTCCGAGAACCTCTCGGATTCGGCGGCGGCGGCGGAGGCGCGGATCGGGGGCGAGGGTCTGGGGAGCGACCTCGCGGCGTAGGGGACGGTGCGGCGGAGAGGGAGAGGGGACGCATAGTAGGGTTTCGGTTTCGACGAGGGTTTCGAAAGGGGAATCGATCTGGGGGGCGAGGGTGCGGTGGTGAGAGAGGAGGAGAGCATCGGGTTTCGATTGAGGAGAGAGAGAGAGAATGAGAGAGAGATGAGGGAGGAGTGCATATTTAGCTTTGTGGTAGTAGCGCTGCGCACGAAAGAGCATAGGGAGAGAGGTAGGTTCACCACATGGTGCACGAGGAGCAATTATTATTTCCTGCACCCGGTTCATCCGTACATATCATGCACTGCAGCTAAAAAGGAATGTAGGATGTAGATGTACACCCATCCATTCTAAGATAGAATGAATTTCATTAATTATATTTTATTAATTACATGGATATGATTAGTAATATCACTTTCATATTTTAATTTTCTCATACAATCTACAAAGTCTAAAGAGCCACTACAAGTAGTCCAATAGTTTGGTTCTTAAATCTCAACTGTAACATCTAAAATTTGAACTCTCGTATAAAATAAAACGAGCTTTTCCTTCAATTTTCGCTTTAAATGCAGTGAAGTAGATCATTAAAACCATCCAAAACACCTATGTATATAACCTATCTGAAATTTTTTTTCGTTCAATAAAGCTCATAGTCAATTTATTCGTCGAAAAGTAGAGCTTGATTATAAATGAATAATTTTGAGAAAGTAACAAATAAAAGAACATTTCCACAAAAGAAAATATGGGAACGAAAATATCTCTAAAACTAAATGGGAAAGATGAAAGTGATGGTCCCAAACCTAAGAAACGAAAAGGAAAAAATATATAGAACAGTTTCTTGTACCTACACATTTACTAAAAAATAAATCAAGCTCTCTTAAACTTTAAGCCCCATGCAGGTTATAAAAAACAAAATAAGAAATAATATAAAGGGAAAAGCAATCATCGAGATCTCGATCTTAATCTGGCTCCAGACTTCAAACCATACCGAAATGTTTTCCTTTCTAAATTCACCAAGCTTCGAAGGTTGTATTTAAAGACGATGATGCCCGGCGAAAAAAGAAGGAAAGAGTTTGAGTGGAGAAAGAAAAAAGCAAGAAAGAGACAAATATCTAGATGATTGTGAAAAAAAAAAAAGTAGAAAAAAGAATGACTTCATACATAGAGAGCAGAAAAATCGAACCTACTGGTTGGACTTTGGCTAGAAATCTGACCAAATCTAGCCAATGGCGGTGAGGTGGAGGGGGCTATTGAGAACCTATCTACATACTTTAATTCTTCTTTTAGCTTCTCTATTTTGAAAAGTAATAATAAAATTTGAAAAAAATTAAACCTAAAAGCATAAAAAGAAACTAGCTCCAATTTAAAGCTTTTCTAAAAAAAAAAATCATTACTTAAAGAGATAGCACTCATGCAAAAACACCGGGCGGGTCCAACAGGCTTTAAAAGGCCTCAAAAGAAAAAAGAAAAGAAAAAGATGTCGGATGATTTTTTTAAAAAAAGAAAAAGAAAAATCCAAGTCCATGTAGAAAGGAAAATCGTTAGCATTTTGTTATTTGTACAACAAAAGTAATACAATATTGGCAAGTAAGATTAGACACAATCAACTCTTTCTGCTTTTTTGGGTTGGCATGGAAATTGTCTTCAATACAAACAACAACTTCTCAAGTCAGAATAGGGGTGCAATGTGGGCCAAAACGGGCTGGCACGGCCCACATTACCTGGGCGGAAGTGGGCCAGAGGTTGGCCCATCTTGGCCTGGATTCGCATTCGGGCCAGGCCGGGTCGTGCGGGCATGATGCTATGAACCGCGGCCCAGCACAGCCCAGGCCCAGAAGGTCCAGGCCGGGCCGGATCTGGACGGCCTTTGGGTCGGTGTTTTAAAATTTTATTGTTTTTTTTTTTTTTTAAATAAATTTTGAAAGTATGATCAATAAAGTATTTCTATTTAAATCTATATTTTTATTACAATTTTTTAAATTTATAAATATTATTATTATTATTATTATTATTATTTTAAAGATGAATTAATAGGGCTTTTAGTCCAACAGACTAAATAATTTGGTCCGATGGACCAAAACCTGCTGACCTTGGTAGGAGAGAGCTCATAACCCAAGCCCAAGAAAAGTTGCCTTGGGCTTGGGGTATGGGCGGTGCTGGCTAGGTTGGCACAGCCCAAGCGGGTCGTGCTCTAAAGGGCCACACGGTCCAGACTCGTTACAGACCGGGCTGTATCAGGCCATTGGGTCGAAAAGAAATACGTCCAGCACGACCGTAATCATCAGGATGGGCCATCAAGATGGGCCGCCCTGGCAAGAGTGCTACAGTATTAGTGCCGGGCTGCAACCTGACCCGAGGCCGTGCCGGGGCAGGCAGCCTGGCCCGTTTTACATCCCTATGTCAGGACCAGTAAATTTCAATTTTTGAATAAACAATAGCTTCATCTTCATATTAAATAATCAATATCAGTATACTAAGACATAAGACGGAAAAAAAAAAAAAAAGAAAAGAAAAAGAAAAGGTAAAAAAATAGAAACATCAACAAATTTACAACACATAAATAACAATGTTTTATCTACCGGTGTCGATGTATCTGCTATCTTTTCCTCAATCTCTATATCTGCATTTCAGTTGTACTATATCCCAAATAATTTTCGTATGCTGTCCTTTTCTTTTGTTCTCTTCTTGCTGAACGGCCATTGGTGGCCTTACTCTTCTGGATGTTCTTATTTCACCGTATTGGCGATAAGTTTTGAAATAGTTCCTTAAACTACTTGAACTCCAGATTAAACTCTCGTGAGGTTCAAAGCTTGTGGATAGATCCCTCATGGGGATTCCTATTACCAGGCACTGAACTCGAATTATAACTCGAATGTACGTGTCAAAATATGGACTATGGGACTTTTTTTGAGAGAGAGATAGGTAGCACGCTACCCGCTTCGTTTATTTCATTTAGAAATAAACTTAGCTAGAAATGTGAATCAACTAGAATTTGAACTTGGGTCTCGGGTACCAACCATCAAGCCCTTTGCCACTTGCTGGGACGGTCGGTATGGACTATGGGACTTAGTTTAGATTTTAACAGCACACATAAGTTAACTGATCATGAAATGCTAACTAATCCAGCATATTATTTTTTTCTGGTTTACTCAGAACCAGTTGTTAGCAGGCTACTGAGTGAGAGTGATAAAAATGAATTCTACAAGTGGAAAAGAAAGAAAGAAAGAAAGAAATATTCCAATTTTTTGAAAGATAAACTAACATGCAGGCAGGATATGCTGGTTTTAGAATCATTAAAATTACCACATTTGCAATGGCCTAAAGATGAAAAATCAAACTCTTTTTATTATAAAAAATATAGTATATGCAAATATTTCTAAAGTTTACGCACGGTTTGACTGAGACACCCACGGCAATCAGAGACGAATACAAGACTCGATTATAAGGAGAACCAAAATACATACAAATTAAAACTTCAGCAAATAAACAAGAGCTACCTAATCAAATTTTTGATAAGAAAATATGGTGACTAAATAATTAGTGTAAAAAAATATTATCCTTTTTTTATTTATACTTACTTACTTCTAATTATTTTTTTTATATTATTTCACTCAAATAACTTTAAAATTTACTAAATCTAATTTCTTAATTTTTAGTAAATACAATTATGACAATTAATGACTATTAGTTGACAGAACTATTAAATTTAATATAATTTTTAATTTAATTAAATAAAAAAATTTATCTAAAATAATTAGAAACTATGAAAGTACTAAACAAAAATAAAAAAATAAATTCAGAGTTGAGATAGAGAGCATTATATTAGCGTTAAGAATTTTTTTAAAAGAGAATTAGTCGATATACTTTTGAGATTGGATAAAAGTAAATCAAGTATTCTTTTGACCTAAGGCACCACCAACAAAAACAACGGACCAATTCTCTTGACCTAAACTCTACTTTTATGAATCACACGTTACATTGAACAGTTCAGATCGGAATAGTATTTTTTAAAATTAACATTTAAAATATCAAATTACGTAAATAAAGACGTACAAATTTTGAATCCCTATCCATTTGAAAAACTCCAAAATAAAGGCACACTGGGTCACATGACCTAGCAGATTACTAATCATTACAAGACAAAATTTTTTTTACTTATTTATTTATTTATTTGTCCTTTAAAATTGGCAAAAATGTTTTTATCCCTATTTCTCTTCGGAAAATAAAAAAAAAGCCAGGTCAAGTCGACAAATCAAAAGTCATTCCCAAAATATGAATAAAAAAGGGTCAAATGGTGTAGTTAATGCCCCTATATTTGGTTTGACTTTTCATCATCTGATTTTCAATAATATAATGTTTTAAATATTGAAACAATACGCAACGAAACGAAAATTCCCACAACTAAATTTGTTTTTTAGACTATTCATTTAGTCCCACGCGCATATCTTAATGATCACTTGTCAATGAATAATTCTACTCCCATTAACAAAAAAATTATTGCATGCATGTATTGCACCATGCACTGCACCCTAAGATTTTATTGTAGATATTATAAAATTAGAACTTAATTTGTTAGATGATTTTTTTGTATTAGATGAGTTTAGTGAAATTTGAAAAGACATATATTGAGATTGTAAACTTTGGACGTTTATTTCTTACAAGTGATTGATTTTTGTTTACATATTTTATTTACGTGAGGATGTTAATATATATTTTTTAATATATTCGTTTTCGATTGGTTTTTTGAGTAATATGATATTAGAAGCAATTATGAACCTCTTTATTTCGTGAGATTATGATTTCAATTCCCATATTCAGTACAATTTGTAAAATGTTTTCAATTCCTAATAGTTTACTGTTTGTAAAATGCCTTAAAATAAAAACTGATTGCAAAGTAAAAATATGCTAAACTATAAGAGGTAAATTACAAAACTCGTGACTAGTGCGTATTACATTGTAGGTCATATCTAATTAATAGAGAATATTGAATTGACTATTCAGCATTTCAAAAATTTGATTTTATTACCCAGCTTTTTAATATATTGGATTTGAACCGTTACATCTTAATCTGTCACTAGGTTTATATTTGACACTCAACTACGTCTAGTATTCCTCTATATTTTCTATACCCATACAACGAATTTACTTTACTAGTTCAACGCATCTCTAGAGTTCACATAACACTATGCTCATGCATCCTAAATTCAAAATTCTCAATCACAGTTATCTATTTCTAAATTAGAAAGCATGCAAATTACATGGCATTATATATACTTGGATCCTAACATGCAATAAATATATTTGAAACGTGCATAATTACGCGTGCGCGCGCGCCCACACACACACACACATATATATATATATATAGAGGGCTCCGTGCTTCCACTTTGTTTTCGATGTTCGGACTTTCGAATCGACGATCGACTTCGTTAAACTTGATTTAGAGTATTTGAAGTATTCAGAAAATAAATTTTGCGATTTTTCGATATCATTTTCCTAGTGATCGAAGTGGCTCAAAATCAACGGCTGAAAATAAATATCTTACAAAATATGATGATATGACATTAAAATTTTAGATCAAAATTATTGAACTTGTTTTATATGGTATAAAGAATTTTCTATCAAAATTTCATGTGATTTGGATATTTCCACACCGTTAAACTTGCAACCGGCTCACCACGGCCGTTAAAATTATTGATTTTGAGCCCCTTGGATCACTAGGCAAATGATATCGAAAAATCGCAAAATTTATTTTCTAGGTACTTCAAATACTCTAGATCAACTCTAACGGAGCCGATCATCGATTCGAAAGTCCGAACATCGAAAACTACTTGGAAGCACGGAGGCCTCCGTGCTTCCAGAAGCATACCAGCCCACTATATATATATATATATATATATATATATATATAGTCCGTCTCCAGTACTTTCGAAAGTACGGGAGGCCCCGTGCTTGTAAATTGTTTTCGATGATAGGACGTCCGATTCGACGATCGGCTCTGTTAGGTATGATCTATCCTATTGGAACTATCTAGAAACCAAAATTTAGATTTTTTTGACATCATTTACTAAGCGATCAAAAGGTCTAAAAAATGACTAGTTTAACGACCGATGTGGCACATTTTTAAGTTCAACGGTGTAGAAGTATCCAAATTACATGAAAATTTAATAGAAAATTCTACTTAACATCAGTAGCAAGATCAATACTTCCGATTTAAAATTTGAATCCTTTATCACAGTTTTTTATGAGATTTTTATTTTTAGCCGTTCATTTTGAGGCCACTCGTTCACTGCACAAACGAAATCAAAAAATTATGAAATTTGGTTTCTAGATAGTTCCAATAACGTAGATCAAGTTTAATGGAACCGATCGTCGAATTGAATGTCCCATCATCGAAAACAACTTACAAGCACGGAGCCTCCCGTACTTTCAAAAGCATAGGAGCCTAGCTCTATATATATATATATATATAAAAGCTCAAAACTTTAAATCGGATATAGAAAGAAATCCAACTGTTTCGGAGAGCACCACCTATCTCAGTTAATTACTAATTGTTAGAATTTCTAAGGAATTGGATTTCCGACAACACTTTGGCGCAATTTTGCGACTATCCGATAGAGAGCAGCCGCAGCACGCCCGAAGAAGAA
>NC_033621.1:21536767-21627057 GCF_001540865.1 Ananas comosus | reverse complement strand
GCGCGCGTGACCGCCGCCCTCGACCGGCGCGACGTCCCCGGCTGCGACACCCCGCTCCACCTCGCCGCCCGCCTCCCGTGCGCCCCCACCCTCGCCACGGCGCTCGCGGTCGCCGGTGCCGACCCCTCCCTGCAGAACGCCGCCGGGTAGACGCCGCTTGGCGAGGCCGGAAGCCGCCATGGCGCGCCCCGTGCTCTTACAGGAAGAAGAAGAAGAAGAAGAAGAGGAAAAAAAAAAAAGGTGCTCCAGTGGGAGGAAGAAGAATAAGAAAAAGAAAAAGAGAGGAAAAAATTGCTCCGCCTGGCCTTCGCTTTTATTTTTCTGGCGGAAAAAAAAAAAGAATGAGAGAATAAAGAGGAGAGAGAAAGAGGAAAGAGAAAAAGTAATAAGGGTATTTTGGTCAGTTTGCTGAAAAAGCGGACCGAATCTGCAAAAACGAAAAATGTGGCCCGATTTTGCAAAAGCCCAAAATAAGTGAATTTTTTATGCAAAAAGGCCACTTTTTAACTTACAGTTTTTAATTTATACAATTATACCCAACCTTTTTAAAACTTTTTTAAAAATTTTGTAATTTTTTTTAAAAAAACTAAAACACAAACAATAAATTTAACTTTTTTTTAAAAAAATTAATATTAATTTTTTTTCATAATTTTTTATTATTTGAAGAGAAATCGATATTCGAAAAAAAAGCACAAAAAATATGTAAAATTTGAATTAATCATATTGTATAATTAGATTAGAGAAAAGTATAAAAATTTAAAAAATCAAAAATATATTTAAAATAAAATGGTATCGTTTGTACAACAAATTAGCAAACAATAGAAAAAAAATATTCAATATAATTTTTGAATGTTAGTGAGGGTATTGTGGTCATCTTGATCAAAAAAATATTTTTTTTTTTATTTTTAACCTTTTTTTAAAATTAATAATAAAATAAGTATTTTTTTTGAAAAAAAAAAGAAAAAAGAGGACCCAACGGCTATTGGGCCCTCTGTCTGAGGATGTCAAAAAGCCCCAAAGCTTGCTAGCCAAGCCTTATAGGCTCTGGCAAAGCGAGGCCTATAAAGCTCTACATGTAGGCTACCTTACAAGTAAATCGGGCCTGGGCCGTGCTGCCCTAACAGGCACGGCCCATCCGGGTTGTGCCGGGCTGTGGGCCGACCTTGCGGCCCGGCACAGCCCAAGCCTGACACGGGCCGGGCCATGCCGTGTCGGGCCTACGGGCTGCAGAAGCTCGGCCCAGCACGGCCCATGGAGCTAGGCCGGGTTGGCATGACAGGGATGCTATAGTATCTGTGCCGGGCCACGGTCCGGCCCGCAGTCGTGTGTGGGCTGCCCGGCCTGTTTTATACCCCTAACCATAAGGTACTAAATTGATGCACTTTAACCACAGGGTACTAAAGTGAGAAAGAGCGAAACTATAGGGTACTAAATTGATATACTTTAAATCGTACGGTACTAAAGTGAAAAAGTGTGAAACCATAAGGGTGGTATTTGAAGTTTTCTTTTTTTTTTCCCATCCATAAGAACTATTGTAACAATCATCAAATAGAATTAACAACAATTTGAGCTTGTTATTTAAGCAGATTGTGCGGTACCTTGAAGGAGAAATCTCTGCCGAGGATCGAAATGCTGGAATCAAACCCGGCCAAAGCTCTTTCCACACTAAGGATTCAGGCCAAGAAAGTGAAATCAGAAGGCTCAGGAGGATGGCATTCGGAAGCCGAGACTACGTAAGTAGCGAATACAGTGGATTGACTAGTGAAAGCAGCGGCGCGGGCACAGCTGAATCGGAAGAGAGGGGATTGAGGAGAGATAGCCGAGGACGAATCAGCGGATAATAAAACTGGTATTTTGTATTCTTTTAGTGAATTCTAAAGATTGTGATCCTTCCATGGATTCAATTGTCATTATGTACTGCATAAATTCATTCATACACACACTTCAACTGTGTTTGTTTATTTATTTATTTTCGATTTCAAAGAAGGATGAGTGAATGATAAAACTGTTACTTTGATTATGTAAATAATGAGGGATAAATGTGAAAAAAGCTAAAATAAAATTCTGAAGCCTAATGAGTATGTTTGAATTTACGATGGAAAAACTATGTTTAAAATGTTTGATAACACAAATCAGGATCCATTGAGGCTCGAGGGCAATTTACACACTATTGGCATAAAATCTAATGAGACTGGAATTTATATTTTAGCCAACATATTTTTGTTATCGTTCTTTGGAAACAAATTAATATACTAAACCCTATCTTTTTCATCATAACATGTACTGATCAAAACAAAAATAATAATCTTGAGAAATTTAAATAATTTGTTATCTTATGTGAAATAATCATTAGTCTTTAAAAATTTAAATTATCAGAGAATGGTGTCTATAATAATTATACTTAGCACCTTCCTTCAGTATGGTATTAAGACATTTTGATACCAGAAACCCGATGGGATTCAAACTCATTATTACTTTGATATCATGTTATAGTACATAAAGCAACCGTTTATTTCAGAAAATTTAAAGCTACAATGAATGATGCTTTAAATATTGGCCAATTTGCATAAAAAAATTCACTAATTTTGCGCTTTTGCAAAAGGGGACCATCTTTTTAGTTTTTGCATATTCGAGCCGAATTTTCAGAAGGATGATCAAACTACCCCTCTTTCAAAATTCATATGCTAAGTCATAATTATATGTACCATTCTCGTGAAACGGGAAACCTCATTCAAGACAAAATAAAAAAAAAGAATAATTAATAAGATGAAAGAGTGCAACATCCTCTCAAATAATACAACAAGCTCTTCAAAATAGTGCAATATCTGTATAATTAGTGCAACATATGTATTGTTAATAAACATTTTGCATGATTTTTACATTAAATTACGCACAGTTTAGTATATTACGCGAAAATAATATAATATATTACAACATACTATAAAAATTATACAATATATGTACAAACGGTGCATATTTTACACTATTTATACATATATTTACACTATTTGTGTAAATGTTGCATTATTATGAGAGGATGTTGCACCATTTAGATGCGTGTTGTACTCTTTCTTTTTGAAAATTAAATTTTATTGCATATTAAATAAAATGTAAAACTTTTTGGAAATGACAGCTGCTAAGTCATAATTACATGTATGTATCTTTCTCGTGAAACGAGAAATCTCATTCAAGAGAAAATAAAAAGAANCATAATTACATGTATGTATCTTTCTCGTGAAACGAGAAATCTCATTCAAGAGAAAATAAAAAGAATAAAGAATAATTAATAAAATGAAAGAGAGCAACATCCTCTCAAATAGTGCAACAAGCTTTTTAAAATAGTGCAATATCTGTATAAGTAGTGCAACATATGCATTGTTAATACACATTTTACATGATTTTTACACTAAAGTACGCACAGTTTAGTATATTACCCGAAAATAATATAATATATTACAGCATACTATAAAAATTATACAATATATGTACAAACGGTGCTTATTTTATACTATTTGTACAGATATTTACACAATTTGTGTAAATGTTGTACTATTATGAAAGGATATTGCACCATTTAGATGTATGTTGCACTCTTTTTTTAAAAAAATTAAATTTCATTGCATATTAAATAAAGTGTAAAATTTCTTAAAAATGACAATTGCTAAGCCATAATTACATGCATGTACCTTTCTGGTGAAACGAGAAACCTCATTTAAGAGAAAATAAAAAGAATAAAGAATAATTAATAAGATGAAAGAGTGCAATATCCTCTCAAATAGTGTAACAAGCTCTTCAAAATAGTGAAATATCTGTATATATAGTGCAACATATGCATTGTTAATACACATTTTGTATGATTTTTATACTAAATTAATTACATACAGTTTATTATATTATATGTTGCATATTATTTTCGCGTAATATATTAAACTGTATGTAATTTAGTGTAAAAATTATGTAAAATGTGTATTAACAATGCGTATGTTGCACTACTTATACAGATATTGCACTATTTTGAAGAGCTTGTTGCACTATTTGAGAGGATGTTGCACTCTTTCATCTTACTAATTATTCTTNTGTAAATATCTACACAAATAGTATAAAATATGCACCGTTTGTACATATATTATATAATTTTTATAGTATGTTGTAATATAATATATTATTTTTACGTAATATACTAAACTGTGCGTAATTTAGTATAAAAATCATACAAAATGTATATTAACAATGCAAATGATGCACTACTTATATAGATATTGCACTATTTTGAAGAAATTGTTGCACTATTTGAGAGAATATTGCACTCTTTCATCTTATTAATTATTCTTTATATTTTTTATTTTCTCTTGAATGAGGTTTCTCGTTTCAAGAGAAAGGTACATGTATGTAATTATGACTTAGCAGTTGTCATTTTCAAGAAGTTTTATATTTTATTTAATATGCAATGAAATTTAATTTTCAAAAAGAAAGAGTGCAACACACATCTAAAGGATGCAACATCCTCTCATTATAGTGCAACATTTACACAAATGGTGTAAATATCTACACAAATAGTATAAAATATGCACCGTTTGTACATATATTATATAATTTTTATAGTATGTTGTAATATAATATATTATTTTTGCGTAATATACTAAACTGTGCGTAATTCAGTGTAAAAATCATACAAAATATTTATTATCAATGCATATGTTGCACTACTTATACAGATATTGCACTATTTTGAAGAGATTGTTGCACTATTTGAGAGGAAGTTGCACTCTTTCATCTTATTAATTATTCTTTATTATTTTTATTTTCTCTTGAATGAGATTTCTTGTTACAAGAAAGGTACATGCATGTAATTATGGTTTAGCAGTTATCATTTTCAAGAAATTTTACACTTTATTTAATATGCAATGAAATTTAATTTTCAAAAAGAAAGAGTGCAACATATATCTCTAAATGGTGCAATATTCTCTCATAACAGTATAACATTTACACAAATAGTGTAAATATCTATACAAATAGTGTAAAATATGCACCGTTTATACATATATTGTATAATTTTTATAGTATGTTGTAATATAATATATTATTTTCGCGTAATATACTAAACTGTGCGTAATTTAGTGTAAAAATCATGCAAAATATGTATTAACAATGCATATGTTGCACTACTTATACAGATATTGCACTATTTTGATGAGTTTGTTGCACTATTTGAGAGGATGTTGCACTCTTTCATCTTACTAATTATTCTTTATTTTTTTATTTTGTCTTGAATGAGGTTTTTCGTTTCACGAGAAAGGTACATATAATTATGGCTTAGCAGTTGTCATTTCAAGAAGTTTTACACTTAGTGACTTAACAGTTGTATTTTTCTAGGCGTTTAAAGCATATAATTTTTATGCATTTTGACAGAAGAGTTGTTTGGTCATCCTTCTAAAAATTCGGTCCGAATCTGCAAAAACTAAAAAGGTGGCCCACTTTTGCAAAAACATAAAATTAGTGGATTTTTTTATACAAATTGGCCTTTAAAATATTATATAAATTAATCAGTACATTATCAGATCACATAGAAACTCTATATTGCGAGGTACTGCTACAAAATTATCAAATATTATCTTTATATATTAATAATGCTAATGTGCTGGTACTATAATGTAAAGAAATTTAATTGATTAACTCATGCAATATCAATTGTGACTATATCAGTAGCATATATAAGATATTCATCTAAAAAGAATCTAAAGTATTTCCTTACTGGGACCCTTTTTGATCACTTGGTCTAAAGTTGAGGGCCCAATTGATTCTCTTTCCATGTGGAACACATGGTTTGTGAATTGAGGAGCCCCATTAAAAGTGCCTACAGAGTTCAAGATCAACATTCCAACTACCTCCTCTTTTTCCTAGAAACTGGTCCAAAGGGAAGCAGCCACTAAGCTAGGGTTTGGTCTTTGTACATGTGTAAGTCTTCATCACTTGTTGTCCTTTCCTATCCCCTTGGCAACTAAGATTGATTGTCAGTTTTTGCTGATGTGGATACAGCAACCAAACACAGAGAGAGAGAGAGAGAGAGAGAGAGAGACTGCATGTGATGACTCTGTCCACCAACACTGATAACTTGTCGAGTCTAAAATATTAATACAAAATATTTAAATTCAGTTATTAGCTAATAATATGCTATACAGCTACACATAAATTTCTCACACATATTCATGTTATCTGATGTGGAACTATTAAAGCGTCAAATAAAATTGTATCAAGAGAGAAAGAGCTGCTATAATTTTATTTAAAAACTATTTCTCAATTGTATTGTTAAAAAAAAAAGCAAAATACAATTATAAAATAACTTTAATATTTTTGATAGCATAAGGTTTAGGTTCTTGTTTTTGAGCCTCATTATTTTATTTTGTCTCTCTGGTGAAGCAAAAGAGTATTAAAAGTTATTGATGCTGAAACATGCATGACCCAAAAATAATGAAAAGGCAGAGCTGAAACCAGTATTCCTGCATGGAGTAGGGGTGTAAAAGAGCCGAACACGAGCGAGCTAGGGCCGGCTCATATTCAGCTCGTTTAATAAACGAGCCGAACACGAGTTGGCTCGTTAAAGGATCGAGCCAAAAATTCAGCTCGTGTTCCACTCGTTAATAAACGAGCCGAATACGAACTGGCTCACGAGCTGACCAACAAACAATAAGTTAAAAAGAATTAGATTGAATATATATAAAAAAATTAAATTTATAAAATTTTATTCATTAGACTTTAATCTAATAGTTGAAACTTTACATACAAATGAGTCTTTTTATAATTAAGCTCGCATTTATAATTTTCTTTTGCTAAAAATTAAATAATAAAAATATATATTATATATAATTATATATTTATATATAAAAATATAAANCTCGTGTTCGGCTCGTTTACTAAACGAGCGATTTGATCTCGAGCTCATTTCGAGCCGAACACGAGCTGGTTTGCGAACAGCGAGCTGGATTGCCACCCCTAGCATGGAGGTTATCATTCCAAGCAATAAAATTTGGATAATTTCTCTTAAGAAATGGAATTAATAATTAGAAAAGGTACAACAGCACTGTTGGGTGTCAATTTTTTTTTCAAAAAAGATAAAAATAAGAGGAAGAATATGGTGAGCTGGCTGTTCAAAAGAAATAAATAATAAATTTGAGGCATGTATTTTATTAAAAAATATTGCTAATTGCGCACCCACCCTATGCAGCGGTATATATCTTATCTCCATCCATCCTGAAGTTTAAAAAAATTCTTTTAAATTTTAGTTGAAAGAAAATGATAAGACAAGTGAGTTGATTCTAGCCGTAGGTTGGCTAGAATGTATATCTTATACCTAAATTATACGTGTACAGATAACTTTGCTTATTTACTATAGAATATTCTATTTGTACACGCCAAAAAAAGAGTATTAATCTTACAGCCTCCAACTTAGGGTTTACAAAAATTTAAAGAAAAATTTGATGTGATAAGTAAGAAATATTAGTTTTTTAATAAAAAAGATATAAGATGTACATCATACTTTAGAGTTTATTGATATATTTTTTTTACAATAAAAAATTCTATTTGTAGACTCCAAAAAGAGGTGTACATCTTGAACTTCCACCCTAGAGTTTACAAAAATTTTAAAAATTTTTATTTAAAAAAATTAATGTGATAAGTAAAAAAAAATAATTCTTGGATGAAAAAAATATAACGTATACCCACTGTAGCATTCTTCTTTTACAATGGCCTACAGGTGTGAGGAGGGTTTTCCATTTTTTTTTCTTTTTACAGTATTTTTAGTTAGTAAAGAGTATGCTAAAAATTTCTATGTATGTACCCCAAGTAATGGAATCACAGCGTTGGATTTTTTTTTTTTTTCTTTTTTGGTTTAGAACCAATCTTGTTTTCAACTGATGGATAAGATCAAGTGGTGAGTAGAAAACTTTTGCACAAGAAATTGCAAAAACTATATCCAAAATTTTCAGCTAATCTAGTAGTACAAGCTTACGTGTTTTAATTTACTCATCATTGTAGCGTAGTTGAAAATAATTGATGTTGATGGCGTTGATAGCAACATAATAATATAAATTTGTAAAGAAAAAAAATTTTGCATCATCCATGGAGAAGTGAAAATTAATCTTAATTAGCTAGCGTGACCTGATATTATAATTATTTATTTTTTTGAAAGGAAGAAAGACCGCAGAGGATCATCTATTGCATAATTATTCTAATTTTATCATACTTAATTTTTTAAATTTTTTTGAGCCTAACTATCATTCAAAATGCTGTAACTAAATTAAATAGTTTAATTCTATTAAGTTTTATATAAAAAAATTTGTAGTGTAGTTGAAAATAATTGATGTTGATGGCGTTGATAGCAACATAATAATATAAATTTGTAAAGAAATTTTTTTTTTCATCATCCATGGAATAGTGAAAATTAATCTTAGTTAGCCAGCGTGACCTGATATTATTATTATTATTATTTTGAAAAACCGAAAGATCGCAGAGAATAGCTATTGCATAATTATTCTAATTTTATCATACTTAATTTTTAAAATTTTTTGAGACTAACTATCATTCAAAATACTATAACTAAATTAAATAGTTTAATGGCCAATTTGCATAAAAAATCCACTTATTTTAGGTTTTTGCAAAACCGGGCCACCTTTTTCGTTTTTGCAGATTCGGTCCGCTTTTTCAGCAAACTGACCAAAATACCTTTTTTACTTTTTCTCTTTCCTCTTTCTCTCTCCTCTTCGTTTCTCTCGTTCTTTTTTTTTTCTCGCCGGCAAAGCGGAGGCGGAAACGGTCCGTCTCGCCTCTCACCCTCATTCTCTCGCCCTCGCCCTTGCTCTTGCCCTCGTCCATGCACCCCCCACCTTCCTTGCCTCCAACCCCACCAAGGCCGCGCCGCGACTTTTTTTTTTTTGCTTTTTTCTTTTCTTTTCTTCTTCGACTCTTCTCCACCGTCTCCGACGACGACGCCTCTCTCGTCCTTCCCCGCCATTTTCATCTCTCCCTCTCTCTCATTCTCTGCCGCCTCCGACGACGATGCATCTTCGCCGGCGCCGACGTCGACGTCGACACCGTGGAGGTCACTGCGGTGCTACAGGCTCGGAGCGGGGGTCCTTAGCGGCGTCGTTGCCGGCACCGTGGCTGTTGGCAGAGAGGGTGACAAAAAAAAATTATAGAAAAAACAGAAAAAAATAAAGATAAAAAATTATATAAAAAGAAGGATGAATATGAAATTGCATCGTTAACTGCAAAAAAAATTATAAGTTGCACTACTTAAGATGTAAACTGCAGCTTTAAGATGAAAACTACACTCTTTAAACGAAAATTATACTTTTTGAGATATATTTATACTGTTTCTCTTCTTATTACACTCTTTCAGATGTAAACTGCATCCATTAAGATGAAAGTAACACTCTTTAAACAAAAGTTGCACTGTTTCTTCTCTTGTTGCACCATTTTTTCTCTTGTTACACTATTTTTTATCTTAAACTGCACCATTTTAAGAGATATTTATACTATTTCTCCTCTTGTTGCACTGTTTCTCCTCTTGTTACACCATTTCTGTGTAAACAAGAAAAAAAATAGTGCAACAAGAGGAGAAACAGTGCAACAAGAGGAGAAACTGCACTATTTTAAGAGATATATATACTGTTTCTCCTCTTGTTGCACCATTTCTATGTAAACAAGAGGAGAAATAGTGCAACAAGAGGAGAAACTGCACTGTTTTAAGAAATATATCTACTGTTTCTTCTCTTGTTGCACTGTTTCTTCTATTGTTGCACTATTTTTGTGTAAACAATAGGAGAAATAGTGCAACAAGAGGAGAAATAATGCAATAAAAGAAGAAACTGCACCCTTTTAAGAGATGTTTATACTGTTTCTCCTCTTGTTGCACTGTTTCTCCTCTTGTTGCACCATTTCTGTGTAAACAAGAGGAGAAATAGTACAATAAGAGGAGAAACAGTGCAACAAGAGGAGAAACAGTATAAATATCACTTAAAATGATGCAGTTTAAGATAAAAAATAGTATAATTTTCGTTCAAAGAANCGTCGACACCGTGGAGGTCACTGCGGTGCTACAGGCTCGGAGCGGGGGTCCTTAGCGGCGTCGTTGCCGGCACCGTGGCTGTTGGCAGAGAGGGTGACAAAAAAAAATTATAGAAAAAACAGAAAAAAATAAAGATAAAAAATTATATAAAAAGAAGGATGAATATGAAATTGCATCGTTAACTGCAAAAAAAATTATAAGTTGCACTACTTAAGATGTAAACTGCAGCTTTAAGATGAAAACTACACTCTTTAAACGAAAATTATACTTTTTGAGATATATTTATACTGTTTCTCTTCTTATTACACTCTTTCAGATGTAAACTGCATCCATTAAGATGAAAGTAACACTCTTTAAACAAAAGTTGCACTGTTTCTTCTCTTGTTGCACCATTTTTTCTCTTGTTACACTATTTTTTATCTTAAACTGCACCATTTTAAGAGATATTTATACTATTTCTCCTCTTGTTGCACTGTTTCTCCTCTTGTTACACCATTTCTGTGTAAACAAGAAAAAAAATAGTGCAACAAGAGGAGAAACAGTGCAACAAGAGGAGAAACTGCACTATTTTAAGAGATATATATACTGTTTCTCCTCTTGTTGCACCATTTCTATGTAAACAAGAGGAGAAATAGTGCAACAAGAGGAGAAACTGCACTGTTTTAAGAAATATATCTACTGTTTCTTCTCTTGTTGCACTGTTTCTTCTATTGTTGCACTATTTTTGTGTAAACAATAGGAGAAATAGTGCAACAAGAGGAGAAACTGCACTGTTTTAAGAAATATATCTACTGTTTCTTCTCTTGTTGCACTGTTTCTTCTATTGTTGCACTATTTTTGTGTAAACAATAGGAGAAATAGTGCAACAAGAGGAGAAATAATGCAATAAAAGAAGAAACTGCACCCTTTTAAGAGATGTTTATACTGTTTCTCCTCTTGTTGCACTGTTTCTCCTCTTGTTGCACCATTTCTGTGTAAACAAGAGGAGAAATAGTACAATAAGAGGAGAAACAGTGCAACAAGAGGAGACACAGTGCAACAAGAGAAGAAACAGTATAAATATCACTTAAAAGGATGCAGTTTAAGATAAAAAATAGTATAATTTTCGTTCAAAGAATATAATTTTTATATTAAAGCAGCAGTTTACATCTTAAATAGTGCAACTTATAGTTTTTTTTGTAATTAACAATACAATTTCATCTTCATCCTTCTTTTTATATAATTTTTTATCTTTATTTTTTTTTCTGTTTTTTCTATAATTTTTTTTGTCACATTCTCTACCAACAGTTACGGCGCCGGTGACGACTCCGCTAAGGACCCCCCGCTCCGAGGCTGTAGCGCCGCAGTGACCTTTACGGTGTCGACGTCGGCACCGGCCAAAATAAATCGTCGTCGGAGACGGCAGAAAATGAGGGAGAGGGAGAGATGAGAAAGGCGGGGAAGGGCGAGAGGCGTCATCGTCGGAAACGGTGAAGAAGAGTCGGAAAAGAAAAAAAAAAAAAAAAAGGAAAAAAAAAAAAAAAGTCGCGGCGCGGCCTTGGCGGGTTCGGAGGCGAGGAAGGTGGGGGGTACATGGACGAGGGCAAGGGCGAGGGCGAGAGCATGAGGATGAGAGGCGAGACAGATCGTTTCTGCCTCTCCGCTCTGCCGGCGAGAAAAAAAAAAAGAACGAGAGAAGCGAAGAAGAGAGAGAAAGAGGAAAGAGAAAAAGTAATAAGAGTATTTTGGTCAGTTTGCTAAAAAAGCTGACCGAATCTGCAAAAACGAAAAAAGTAGCCCGGTTTTGCAAAAGCCCAAAATAAGTGAATTTTTTATGCAAATTGGCCATTCTATTCTATTAAGTTTTATATAAAAAATTATTTTAAATTATGTCACAAATATAAAATAATTAACGAGATTTTTTAATGTATTGCACGTGCAACATGTACTGTGCACGTGGTCTTCCATGTGTGGGCGAAAGATAAGTGTACGATCCAAAAACGCAAACATAGTACTGCTACTATCCACGAAAAATAATAAGAGAGAGTTATCAAATAACGTGTGGTTAAAATTAATTTTTGCATATATTTAAAAAAAATAATTTTAAATTTTTATTTATAGATCCGAATTCAGGTAAGATTCGCTGTATGTAGAGTAAAGGAATAGATTTTTCATGCAAATTTTTTTCTAATAAAAATTAATTTATTGTATATTTTATAAATTTGGATCAAATCTGTATAATTTTTACAAAGTATTCTAAATTTTACAAAAATATAAAACTTTTTAATGCAAAAAAGGCTCCTCTTTTTTTTTTTTTTTCTCAAATGTTATAGAATTTTCTTTTATTTTGCTTTTGTGACCCTTTTTTAAAAAGCTTACCCACTCCAGTATCTATCACAAAGTGAAGGAGTAATATAAGTGGTTGAAATTAATACGGCTCTATTTTTTATTCTTAAATATTTTATAAAAATTTTAAAAAATCATTAAATTGACCTTAATGATGTGACACTTTGTATGTACTTTTCTTTTCTTGTAAAATACTCAAATTAAAATACTTCATTTATCCTTATTAATGGTTTGGTTGGTATAACCAATATTGATGATGTACTCATCAAATTAATTACATTTAGAGCCAGCTTGGTATTTAAGGACCCTTTAATTTTGTAAGACCAAATTAAATTAATTAATACATAAGTATACAGTTTAAAACGTCTTGTTGTGGTTTAATATATTTTTATTTTATTATTCTGTAATCCAAAAAACTATAGTTGGCTATTAAGTCATTTTATTTTTATTTCTCTGTAAAGACGTATTGGTAAATAGAGTACAAACTTATAATTTTTAGAAAATTTTACTTTACTATTTTATTTCCAACATATTTTTTTAGTGAAATAAAAATAAATTCACATGGTAGTTAGATACAATTTTTTTGGATTAATTTCATATAGATCTCTGCAAACATATTGAATGGTAAATATATTCTTGTAAAATTCAACTTTCATTTGTCTCTGCAAAAGTCCTAATATCTTCAAATATATTCCTATTATTAGAATCCGTTAAAAATATTTAGTTAACCATATATTAAATATTTAATTTTGATTAGATTTTAATATTTTTACCCCTCTTATATTATACTGTTGTGATTTTTGATGGGGCATATTTATGATTGCAAGAACAATATATAAAAGTTAAACTTTGTAGGGATATATTTACCATTCACTATATTTACAGGAATCTGTATTAAATTAACCATTTTTTTTAGCTATGAGGTAGTAAAGTAAAAAAATGTATTAAACTAAAATTTCCTTTTTTTTTTAAGGGTAAACTTCAAATATCACTCATGTAATTTCTCACTTTCTCATTTTAGTACTATGTGGTTTAAAGTGTATCAAGTTAGTATCATGTGGTTTTATTTTTATCTTTTCGTCAGTTTTTTCGTTAATATTTTGTTAAATTATATAAAAAAAAACTTCAGATATCCTACCTAAATTTACGGAATATTCAATTTAGTACCTTTAGTTTTAACTTTGTCAATAATTTAACGAAAAAATTAATGAAATCGATAATAAAAAGATAAAAAAGAAACCATATGGCACTAAATTGATACATTTTAAACCATAGGGTACTAAAGTGAGAAAGCGTGAAACCATAGGGGTGGTATTTAAAGTTTTTTCTTTTTTTAAATAGACTAACATAGTTTGAGGCGATATAGTATTGTTTACAAAAAAATTGATGGACTGATTTGTAATATCCGAAAGGTTAGGCGCTAGAAAGCAAAAAATACTCCCCAAATTATTGCACCCCATCCAATCTCTGATACGAACCGCTACTTATCACCGCGTACCCGCATACGCAGGTAACGCAGGTCCACCGCACATGCACTTCCTCTGTCCCAAAATCGTAATTACGCAAAACATCAAGGGCATTTTCGTAAAGAGGTCCCACTCTATATATAGATCATATAAAGCGGCGATCCCGCTTCCATGTTCTAGTGTTTATTCATTATTGAGATCCCGATCACGTAGCGGGTTTCGCGTTCCGACGCGCCGATTCCGAAACGTTATTATCCCCCGATAAATCGCCGAATATCGGCCGATATATCGCCGATACGGTTTCCCCCTTCCTCTATTTCTTCGTCGTCGTCTCCCCCGATCCTAAATTTGGCCCCGATTTGATCGGCGCTTCGCTCCCTCTTCCTCCTCGTCTCTTTGCCCTACGCGCTCGGGCTCGGGATCGCGCGATCATTTCCCGATTTTTTCTTTTTCGCGGCGCATGGCGAGGAAATGGTGTCGGAGATCGGATTCCTCGGCGGCGGCGGCGGCGGCGGCGGTGGGGATGAGCCTCCTCTTCGCCTCGGCGATCGCGTCCGCGGATCGCCGATCCGAAGTCGAAGCCTCGGGAGAAGCTTCTAGAAGCGGCTCGATCGTCCCCGATTACTTCCTCCGGCTCGCCGATTTTCTGTGGCGATCCGATGGATCCTCGTACCAACACGTTTGGCCGGTAAATTTAATCAGATTTTTTTTTTTTTTTGGTTGATGAAAATTGGATTTGAATTTGATTTGAGATGAATTTGTTTGCGTTTTTTTGATTTGAATTCGAAAATAGCCTATGGAATTTGGGTGGAGGATCGTGTTGGGATCCGTGATCGGATTCATGGGAGCGGCGTTTGGGAGCGTGGGAGGAGTCGGTGGTGGAGGGATTTTCGTTCCCATGCTTACTTTGATTATCGGATTCGATCCCAAATCCTCTACCGCATTATCAAAATGTAAGCTCTTATTTCAATTTCTTATTATGCTCACCATTTTAGTTTTTGGGGTAAAATCTCTTAATTATTTTATAGTTTTATTCTTTATTATGCCTCTGAAAAAAATCCTTACTCTTTGATTAAATCCGGATTAAATTTTTATCTAAGTTAAAAAAAATTAAAATACTTCTTTTAAGGATAAATAAGAAAAGCCGGTAAAGGTAGAAAGGTATATTGAAAAGACAAAAAATTAAAATACTTCTTTTGTCTCTATAGGGATAATAAAAGTAGGTAACAGTAGTAGAATATTTGAAAGAGTAAAATAGTAATTTTATAGAGATAAAGGTTGTTGCTAACAGCTCACTAATAGAATTTAATTCTACCAGTATATTTGAAATAACTTGAAACATTAAAAAAATATTTTTAATATTAGCCTTCTAAAAGAGATAAATCAGAAAGACGAAAACTTTTCAAGGTATATAAGTAATTGCCCTGTTTATTAAATAGGATGGCAAAGCGATACTTTTTGCAAATGATATTATTTTATTATTTTATTTTATAAATTATAGCTGGACTGATATCGAAACAAAAATAAAGCCAAATGGTAGTTAACTATAATTTTTTAAATTATAAAATGGTAAAGTGGAAACATGCTAAACCACAGAATAATAAATTGAAGTTTACCACTAGTTTGAGAAGGGTCACTTTATTTGCCATGGCATTTTTAATTTAATGAATATTCCTACTATCTTGGAATCTTTGATTTTGTTAGTAAGTGTACAATTACATATAGTATTGGGATAATTATTAATAAAATATATATGTTTGATATAATATTTAGTTAAGCTGAAGCAACCGTAATTTTTGAGAAATATATCAATCTCAACAATTACCTTGGTAAAGTGTCATGTTTTCAACTGAAGCACCTCTTTAGTACAATCTCTGCTTTTATTGCAACTATGACCCACTTTTTGTATTCTTTTCCCTGTCTTAATCTCTTAATTTCCTGCATTTATTAATTGTTGCAATTTCCTGAGTTGTGTGGGATTAAAGTTTGTTAAGGAATAGAGGGGATATGCTTAGATTTAGAATAAATCAAACACTGGGTTTTGGGTTATGTGTAGATATTACTTAAACTACTGCATTTTTTTTTTTTTTTGAGAGGTAGATAGCACGCTATCCGCTTCATTTATTCCATTTAGAAATAAACTTAGCTAGAAATGTGAATCAACTAGAATTCGAACTTGGGTCTCGGGTACCAACCACCAAGCTCTTTGCCACTTGCTCTAGGGACGGTCGGTAACTACTGCATATTTTGAAATTGATTTTTGAAGTTTACAATTTTGATTCTACTATTTAACTGTACTGTTGTTTTCATTTAATTATGAACTTGACAGTATTTTTTAAAACTTATTTCAACAAAACATGCCATAATCGAATGAAAAATTCAATTATCTGAAAGGAATATTCCATATGTTTTTTTTCTGTTCAACGAAAATGTTAAGCTCTGTTAATAGTTAATACTACCTGCAAATTTCTGAAAGCAAAGTAAACTGCAAGGTAACTTTTAACATTTTTCTTATTTCTTGCGATCATCATGTATTGTTAGTTATGTTCTTTATTTCCTTTTTCATGTTGGTTGTGTTGATTCAAACGTTTAAACAGAAGAAAATGCGTACAATTTAATAGCTGAGATCAAATCCTGATCTTGCACTCTTTGGCCAGGTATGATCATGGGTGCAGCCGCATCGACCGTTTACTACAATCTCAAGCTGAGGCATCCAACTTTGGATATGCCAATTATCGATTACGACTTGGCATTACTTGTCCAACCCATGCTTATGCTCGGAATCAGCCTCGGTGTCATATTTAATGTAATATTTCCCGACTGGATGGTCACCGTGCTTCTGATCATCCTCTTCTTAGGTATTTTCGGTCGTTTGAAAATGTGATGTTTCTGATCTTGTTACGATTAAATAAACTCTCTGTACTTAATTTAGTAACACATTGTAGGCACATCAATTAAGGCATTTATGAAGGGTGTGGAGAGTTGGAAGAAAGAGACAATTATCAAGAAGGTAATGTTCTTCTCGCTCTAATCATCATCTCATTATCGACCGACTCCTTAGCTCTAATTTGATGTTAATTTTACTTCATGTTGGTTGCTCATCTCAGGAGACCGCCAAACGCTTAGAATCGAGTGGTAAGCATGCAAAATATAATCAAATTATTCCGACTGTCATTTCCTCTCAGTAACAGAAACATTTGATCATTTTTGTGATACTTATTTTGCAGGTCGGGCGAGTGAAGTGGAATACCAACCACTTCCTTCTGGTCCTTCTGGTCCAGGCAATGGTGAGCGAAACGTGACTAAGATGAATGGCGACCGAGAGGTAACATGAGAGAATATCTATGCATTTTACTGGACTGCTGAAACCGCTTCTCTAGTCTCTACTCTCAAAAAGCACCTGCCAGATGTTTGCCAAACCAAAAACTCGGTGCTTCTGCTGCAGCAAGAGGCTGAAGTGAGGAGCTTCTAGGTCCTAGAGATAGAAGCTTCAATTTGAAGTTTCTTTGAGGCCGTTTGGTTGCATGTAGTTGCAACTGCACTGCAGTTGTAACTGTATGCAAATACAAATTCGGTGTTTGGTTTGATGTATTTAAATTTAACTGCTGCAGTAAAAACTGCATGAGGAGGCCCAACTGCAGCAGTTCGAACTACGCCCAAATTGGCCGTAGTTCCAACTGCAGCAGTTGGAGAGAGTAATTTTAAATAAAAGGTATGCTTACTTGCTCAATTATTTTTTAAACAAAACTTATTTTTTTTTCACATTGTAGGTAATCTCACCATTATATATATAAAATTATAAAATTTTAAAAATTATTTCTCAACTGCATGCAGCCAAATAAATTATTTATACTTTCAGCGCTTTCTACTACATCCAACCAAACAAGATACATGTAGTTGTAACTGCTACATTTTCAACTGCATGCATTTTTAACTACACTACATTTATAATTACATCTAACCAAACGGTCCCTAAGTGGATTTTAATGAAGATGCTGGTGCATTTTTGAAAAGCTCAACTCAATCAAAACTTCTGCAAAAGTCTAGCTGTGCCAAACATTCCTTAAATTAAATTGTCATGACTCAAAGATTAGAAGGCTAATATTTTAAGTCTCACAGGTCCCAATACTAGAGAATGTATGCTGGAAGGAGCTTGGTCTTCTTGTCTTTGTGTGGATGGCATTCCTTGTATTGCAGGTTGCAAAGGTAAGTTACTTTTGTGGTGATTTTAAATAATTTCTTCGGCTACTTAGATTATGTTAGAGGATATTCACATGGGTTATAATACATGCAGAACTACACACCAACATGCTCCACATGGTATTGGGTTATTAACTTGCTTCAGGTACTACAGTTGGCCAATCCTTGTTTAAATTTTTTAACACCTGTTTGCTGAGGCTTCCGGAACAACAAAATTAACCTTGAGATGCCGTAAGAATATGATTGTGCAGTGGTGGGAAGCCATAATGAGGTTTTGGACCCCAAAAACAGAAGCTCTAGTTCAGAGTTTCTGCTTTGGCCTTTGGTTGGAAGCTGTAAGAGGATGATTTTAGCGAAAAGACTATAAGCGTCTTTTGGAATAGCTCTTCGCAAAAATCACTTCTATACCATCTGGGATGATTAGATCCTTAGGCCGTTAGGCGCCATTTGATTCGGAAAATAAGCGGGGATAACGAAAGTTATCCCCGTTATTCCGCCAAACGGGATGATATTTTACCGGGATATTTTATCCCGATCAAATTTTGCTATTCACGGTTATCCTGGAATAGCAAGGAATTTACTATTCCACCATTTTGGTGGAATAGTACTATTCCAATACTTAATTTCAAACTTAATTAAAATTATAAATTGAATTAAAACTAAATTATATAAATATAATATGTTATATATTATAATACATAATTTTTATTATAAAATTATTAATTGTACTATATTAATACGTATTATTTATATTTAAATATTATAATAAATTCTTTTTATTAAATTTAAGTTTACGTAGAATTTTAAAAAAATTTATAAATTTATTATAATAAATTATTTTTATTAATTGTTCCCACCCCTATTCTTATTTTAAAATTTAAAAATTAAAATTTAAATTTTAAAATTTATAATTTGGTAATATCTAAATAAGTTAATATATTTTAAATTATAAGTTTTAAATTTTAAATTTAAATTTTGATATTTTAAAATTTTGAAATTTAAAATTTGATATTTAAAATTTAAAATTTTAATTTCAAGTTTTGAAATTTCAAAGTTAAAATTTTAAATTTAAAAATTCAAATTCAAATATAATAAGAGGGTAATATCATTATTTTTTATTTATAAAAATCCGCTATCTTTTTTTATTCATCTTACCTAACCAAACGTTATTTTTTTTATTTTCAGAAATAACCTAATTTTCATTCAAACGCAAAATTAATCTAATCTCCGTTTATATCTCAATTTATACCTATTCTTGGAATAGCCATTTTTTGCTTATTTTCGAACCAAACGATACCTTAAGTGATCCATGGGTTTGGAAAAATAAGTTTTATTGATCGACATGCCATTTTCAACAGGTCCCAGTCTCCGTCGGAGTAACCTTATACGAAGCAACAAGCTTATATCAAGGAAGGAGAGTAATAGCATCTAAAGGGGACGAAGGGACTAACTGGAAAGTTCATCAGCTGTTTATTTATTGTCTATGTGGTGTCACTGCTGGTGTTGTTGGGGGTCTTCTTGGTCTAGGGGGAGGATTTATTATGGGTCCACTCTTTTTGGAGCTGGGTATCCCCCCACAGGTACTTATTAACTGATAACACCTACTCTTTGCTATTAAAAACACACAAATAATTTTTCTCTTTTGTTGCATTTCCCTTTTACTCAAATCTGTTTCCTTCTAGATTTTGTATTCAGCCTCTGTGTATTGGTGATCTTGTTAACTGGCATTTGAAACTCTGAAAATTTCCTGCAGGTATCGAGTGCTACCGCAACCTTCGCCATGACATTTTCCTCGTCGATGTCCGTTGTAGAATACTACCTCCTAAAACGTTTTCCCGTCCCATACGGTATTATAGTCCATCCTTTTCATTTCTTTTGTCGCTTTTACTTTTTACCCTGGTCATTCAATTGAGCTAGATGGTTGTTCCTGGATGGCTCTTTCATTTTATGTAGAAGAATATAAATTAGGATGATTTTCTTTCGGTTGCAGCAATTTACTTGATTGCCGTGGGGACCGTCGCCGCCTTCATTGGCCAGCATGTGGTCCGGAAACTGATCATTTTGATGGGGAGGGCATCACTCATCATCTTCATATTGGCTTTCACAATCTTTGTCAGTGCAATTTCACTTGGTATCTCTCTCTCTCTCTCTCTCTCTCTCTCTCTCTCTCTAGAGTTGCTTGTGATATTCTGCTACCATAACTCTTTAAAACTCTTTAATCAACAGGTGGAGTTGGTATCTCTAACATAATCAAGAAGATCGAGCACAACGAGTACATGGGATTTGAAAACCTCTGCAAGTATCAAGTGTAGACCAACTTCTTCAGTAGGGAAAACTTATCCTCAAACTTACCCTCTCTTCCTCCATGGAGTTTTGCATTGCTTAATTCCTTAAACTTACCCTCTCTTCCTCCAATTGAAGAAGGTGCATGCAATCGCGCAATCGCGTCCAGGGTTTTCTACATTTGATTAGGTTGTAGGATCGAAAAAAAAAAATTATTTTGCAGGAATGATGCACAAGATTCTTGCTGTATTTCCCTATTGTTGCACTTATTATTTTTTCCCCCTTTTTTTTCAATTTCACATTCAACCATTGTACGTATGGCTGATTGTTTAAGGTAATTAGTATGATCATTTTTATTGTCGTATCAAATTTCAAAACTCGTTTGATTCTGCCCTGGCTTCATTGTCCTGAAGAAATTGTTGGTGTATGATAATTGCACAGTGTTAAATTAAATGGCAAAATGAAGGATGTGGTGTGCTTGGCATTGATGCCAAAATATTGGATGAACAAATTTGTGCAATCAACATGCTAGATGGATTGTCATGTTGACAGACTTTTCCATTTCTGTTTTCATGCACTCCGATCAACTCTAGCTAAAAGATTTGGCCGAGAGGGCGAGGGCCTAAAAGTGAACATGATTGTTGCGAAAACGTTCGTAATCGGAACAGAAATACTGAACCTGATTATCATTCATGCAATAGATTTGACTAGTTTAATATACCTTTTTTGTCGATAGCACGATCTCGCATAAGAACAATCTAAATCCGGTGTATTAGGTGGGCTGCACTAAGCCGAATCCGATCCCTCTCGGCGAAAAGAAAGACCACCACCCTCTCGGCGAAAAGAAAGACCACCATCGAAAGCAGAATCCTTTCTTTTTTCGCTTCGCCATTAGTCTGCCTTCAAGTGTCCCTCCAGAGCATCTGATCTGATACTTTTTGTGTTGAAGCATCTGCTACTCTGTGAAAGGTAGATTCTATGCTCAAAGGATAAGAACAACTTCAATGGAACATCCAGTCCCTTATATAGAACTCCCCATTGCCTACATTTTTATGAGTCGAAGCTGCGGCGAACGATGAGCTCGAACAGCCTCGTCTTGGCCCGCCCGGAGAGCCGGAGGCCCGGAGCGATGAGCTCGAACAGCCCCGTCTTGACCCGCAGCCTGGCCTTGGCCCGCCCGGAGAGCCGGAGGCCAGGCGATGAGCATCGACCGGCCTCGCCTAACCATCAGGGCCACCAAAATTGGGCAGTAAGGGTTCCACGGAGTCTCTACCACAGAATGGTGAAGCCTCCATAACTCCTCGACCTTTTTTTCTTCTTTTTTTTTTACTTTTTTTAAGGCCACAAAGTTTATTTACACAACTAGGATTTGTATATGTAAAGTATCATAAATAGGAATTCAATTCAAAGTGTAAAAAAAAAAAAGGGTGATTGCTTTTGACGTATTACTCAGGAAGAAGATGATAGGGATTTACACCCGTGGAGACTCTTCGAGGGGAGAGTAAGGAGCGGGCCTTACGAGCTAGCAAGGTATAAAAATCTATCGCACATGGGGTCATTGTTGATCCCTCTTTCACACAAGAAAGTTCTTTTTGCACTAGGTATTCTACTTATATTTTTATTATGGACAGATGGGATTGGATATTGTTATGCCTGTTTGGAACAAATAATTTGTATATATATAAAAATTCTCAATAACGAGATGACCATAGATATGTTAATGTGAAGGTTGATTCAGCTTACAAACTTTTTTATTTAAGACTGAAGATTATAGTACATATTATATTAAAAGAGATGATTTAGCAAATGATTTAGCTATAGTCTCTCTACGAAATTGCACGACAACTAAATTAGTTATTGGGGAAACTTCAAAAACCCTTCTTATGGTTTCAATTTTTCCACTTTAGTATCCTGTAGTTTAAAATGTATTAAGTTAGTACCCTGTGGTTTCTTACTTTATCACTTTAGTATCCTGTGGTTTAAAGTGTATCAAGTTAGTACCCTGTGGTTTTGCACTTTATCACTTTAGTATCTTGTGGTTTTAATTTCGTATTAAGTTGGTATCCTGTAGTTTTTTAAACTATAAGGTACTAAAGTGATAAAGTGTGAAACCACAGAATACTAAAGTGATAAAGTGCACCCACATGGTACTAACTTGATACACTTTAAACCACATGGTACTAAAGTGATAAAGTGAGAAACCACAGGGTACTGACTTGAAACACTTTAAACCACAGAGTACTAAAGTGATAAAGTGAGAAACCACATGAGGGTTTTTGAAGTTTTTTCTTAGTTATTTATATCGAATCTCCCAATAAAAAGTTAAATAATATTTAATGGGGTCAATTTGACATAAGTAAAATAAAAATTAAATTTTAATGATTTGGAGCGTGTTTCACTGTTTGGTTACTCAAAAAATTCTAAATAATTACTTTTGGAGAAAAAAGAGATTTTCATTAAAAAAACCACCATTTTTTTTTTAATGAAACCAAACCGAGTGCCGTGGCCACTTGTGTTTGTTATGCGAGTGTGGGAATGAATGGATTCACTCAGAACATCTATCGAACAGGTTCCCGGCACAACCGTACGCACCAGCGCGCGTCCTCGACGGCGACGGCGCCGGTGGCCGCGGGGTAAACCCTAGGCTCCGGGAATTCCTCGCCAATTCGCCGCCGCGGATCCGGCGCGAGTGGAACCTCCCGGGGGAGGAGCCGGGGCTCACGGAGGAGGAGTTCAAAACGGCGATGGGGAAGCTCAAGAAAGAAGTGTACAACCCTAAAAAGAAGAAGACGACGACGAAGACGAAGACGAAGACGAAGCCCCGCGAGGGAAGAGGCGGGGCTGCGTCGTCGTCGTCGTCGTCGTCGGGTAGTAATGGGGGTAAAGGGGAGGAGGGAGAAGGGATGTGTACGATATGCTTGGAGGCCTTCGCAGCGAGGGAGAGCGTGCTCGTCACGCCCTGCGATCACGTGTTCCACGGCGACTGCGTCGCCCCCTGGGTGAGGAGCCATGGGAGGTGCCCGCTCTGTAGGTTCGAGTTGTGCGAGAGGAGGAGCGGCGGAGGAGTGGGGAGCGGGAATGGTGGGGAGGGGGAGGAGGACGAGGACGAGGAGGTAGGGTTAGGGTTAGCGCTGGAGCTCGTGGCGCTTCTGAGGGCGATGGAGGAGGCGCTCAATTGGGTGGGGTTCTCTGCTGATATATATAGGGATGTCACCATTACTTAAACATAGATGACGTACTAGTGCTGGGTAAATTCTAACGTTTGGTACTCAAAACTTTGATGCTTAATAATTTTGGCCTGAATTATTATAATTTAGTTTATAGTCTCTCGCTTTTAGGGGCCATTTAGTTGCATATAGTTGTAACTGCACTGCAGTTATAATTACATACATATACAAATTCGGTGTTTGATTTGATATATTTAACTCCAGCTGCTGCAGTAGGAGTTCAAATTGACTGCAGTTCCAATTATAGCAGTTGTAGAGAGTAACATTAAGCAAAAGGTAAGCTTACATCTTTAATTATTTTTTAAACAAAAAATATATATTTTTTTATGTTGGAGATAATCTCATCATCATGCATATAAAACGATAAAATTTTAAAAATTATTTTTTAACTATATACAACCAAACAAATTATTTGTAGTTGCAGCCAACCACTGCTGCTGCATTTGTAATTACATCTATCCGAACGGTCCCTTAGTACTGTAGTAAGAATGTGGTATTTCAATAATTACAGCACTATCATATTTGCAGCATAAGACATACTTATAGTATCTTAAAAATTTTGAGCAAAAAATTATAGTAAATTAAAATTTAAAGATGAGAGCGTGGCCCGTCCCTCAAAAGTTCGAGCATCTAAAATGCAATTTAGGCATAAATAAAAATATGCTTTAATGTTCTAGAGTTTCTAATATTTCGACAATATCATATTTTATTTTATACTTTAATAAATGACAAATTTATCAGAAAGTAATCACTCCACTTTGATTCGGAAGATCGGTGGAATTTGTATGCTCTAGTTAGTGGATTCCAATGACAAAACCACTTAGTTTAGCCCATGATATTGCTATGTTCCTACTAATCAGAAATCGATGATGATTTGAAAACTTCACAAAACTTTTTACAATTTTACAATTTGAGATGCAAAAACATTTTAAATAGAAAATATAAAAGATTTTCAAAATGTTGCAAATTTTTAAAACAAACAGCGGTAAGAAAAATATGTATAATCTCACAGTAAACCTATATTAAGTGCATGCACCAATCAAAATCCTGTAATTCGTATTTGCTAACAAATCCATGAGCTACTTTTGGACCATCGCAGGGTATCGGAAGACGCAATTTATTTAGATGAAGCACTTCTACATGTATTATTGTGAAAAATAACTTAAATGCCGAATATAGTCATCATCATAAACTTTTAAACATACTTCTCAACTACCAATTATTAGAGAACGAAAAAAAAGTGTCGAAACAAATATTGATATATCCGAAACAAGCCCTTGCAATTTTAAGCTAAAACTAATTTTAGTCCATCAAAATACCCTCATAAATATGAATTTTTTTTTTTAAAGATTATATATTTCAGCTAAGAGATAATTTATCATATTTTATGGAAAATAAAGTTTCACTCACATATAGTATGTATATGCAGTCGTAAACGACTTATTTCATGCTCCCAAAAGAAATGGTGAACAAAATATTCATACTGACAAAAAGAGAGAGAGAGAGAGAGAGAGAGAGAGAGAGAGAGAGAGAGAGAATTGGTTTTGGGGTCAAAGACATATTCCTTTTCAAGTCCAACCAAAAGAAATTTATATTCAAACATGAGCTAGGTAAAAGAATCTCCAAATAGTTGGAATCCAAGGCTAAGAGCAATTATTGATCTTTAATCTTATAAAAACAGAAGGTTTACTATAAAATTTTCACTAGAACTTGGAGAATTTAATGCGAACCTAAATAGAGAGCAAAAAATATGTTATGAATAGCCCTTTGCATAATTTACACTAATGTCAAACTAACTATATGCTCTTACTCTCTTCATTTTCCGTCAACTGTCTCGAATTAAATTGGTTGGCTCACTCAAAACAAACTTCGGCAGTTCATACTTCGCACCTGCGATAGAGTTGTTATGGAAAAGATTTCTCGAGCTAGACCCAGACAAAAGAGGAAGAGGAATTTTTTGGAAGAAAATTGAGAAATAAAAACACAAATAAGTTCTCACCTCGTTCATCGTAACAGAGTGACATGTCAGCATTGGAAACAATAATGCCAGCACTGTCGATTATTGTTTGCGCAAAGTTTAGATCGGCCTCTGCTGCAGCTTGGAGTGCATCCCAAATCTCTGCACCAAAAGGAATTAAATCTCAGCATGTAATGGTTAAATGCATACACAAGTTTCATTTAAAATCTCAGCGAGCATGCAGTTTGATCTGAAAATGGTCATTATTTTACAATAGTTACAGGATGTCCATGAAATTTTAATCCTATATGATGCACAACAAAAACAAATAAATAAATAAATAAAAAGAACTGCAAAAAAGTATTAATCCCAATGACTTCAATATCAAGGAGCCAGTAAGAAATTAGAAAGAATGAATGTGAACAAAAGAATTAGAGGCAAGATTAGGAAGAATTAAAGTCGACAAAAGGGAGTGATATAGAGATTTATTTCAACAGTACAACATAACACAGAGTATTACGATAAAGTGACAATTCCATTCGGTTAAAAGGTAAGCAAGTACCTTTCTGGCCACCATAGAAATGAGCTGTGTCCCAGAACTCTTCGCGCATCTGTTTGAGTTGTGTCATGGTTATTGGTTGATTATGCTTCCAAGGCTTTGGCTTTTGGAGTTTCTTATTTATCCCAGCACCAAAGAAATCATGCTTGCTAGAACCAACATGTCTAACTGATAAAGAACAAGAGAGGGCCATTTAACAACAACAGTGAAAGAAATGAGATATATGCAATATAGAATATGTTAAGCAGATAGCAACAACCATTTCATCAGACATGCGTATTTTTGATTATCCGATGGTCTTGAGAAAGTGAGAAAAATAACCTATGGAGAGTAAGGCAGTCAGCTGAGAATGAGTTTGGAAAAGGAAAAGAAATCACATGAGACTTAAAGGGCACAAGGGGAACTAGTGTTTAACAAGATGAATATGGTACAGCTGATGAATGAAGTGGGTAGCTTGCTACCTTTCCCTCTCTCTCTCTCAAAAAAAAAAAAGAAAAAAGAAAAGAAGATGAATATGGTATGTAGCAAACTCCACAGGAGCTTACAAAGAAACAAAGGGAAGAAACAAATTAATATTCAATACAGAACATTATTCTTCGAGCAATGTGGTTAATTCAATACGCCATTTATTAGAGAATTGAAGCCAGAATAGTTTCAAAGCAAAAAAATGTCTACTTCCTTTTCAGAAGAGAATGATGAAAATGCCTTTATAAAGAGCAAAAAAATGGACAAGTTGGTGTAGTTTCTTCCTTCTAACCTCATTCAAAAGCACTCCGCTTAAAAAAAAAAGCCACACATACCTAATACCTAAAAAGAGAAAGCAGAAGGCCAGATGAGCTAATACTAGTAGAAACATGTAACTTGCTCTCTGACTAAGCAGTCAAGAAATGTAGAAACTTACCCTCCAATTTGAGAAAGTACTAAATAAATTAACGTAATCTTGTAGATACCATTCATGAAGAAACATAGTGTGTTTCATCAGATAAAGTTGCAATTAAGGAGCATCTATTAAGCTATTTCTTATCTGCCATACAGTAATATTTTCACAAACAACTTACCTAAAGTTGCTTTTGTTCTATTTTACCAATACGGTAGAAGGCTGGAAGACGACAATGCCCAATTTGGTCGCACATCTAGATGCAGAAAGATTCATATTTGAGGCTTTATGCAAAATCTAGATAAAATAAGCTTCCCCATATATATAGTAATTTTTCCCTTACTTTTAATTTCATTACAAGACTTGATAGCAATAACTAATAGGTTAGCAAGTTTAGGTTAAGATTTAGTTACTTTTTGGCACTATATGCCTTAAAGTAACGTTGAAAAGTAGTCGACAGAGTCTTAGTTGGTTTCTTGCTATGTATAAGTTCCATTTCATTATTCTACTTTCTTCAATCATCAAGAGCTTGCCCTTATATATGCACCTGCTCATTTGTATCCTCTCAAAGAACCTCTAAGGGTGCGTTTGGTTCGTGCTATCTTTTTAAGATTTCTAATAATCCAATAGGAATAAAAAAAATATGATGGTGTTTGACTCAACGCACTAAGTAATCTAGTTGGTAATATTAGATTTATTTGGGAATGAGATTCATCCCAAAGTACTGATATCATTTCTTTGAGAAAGGGCTTGTATCATCATATTAATGGATTTGGATAATTATAATATGTCTAATTTCTTTCTTTCTCCCCATCCACAAGCTAGTTGGTATTGTTTTCCTTTACACCCTAACCTCATATCTCTTTCTAAACTTATCTTTTTCTCTCTAAACTTTAATTCTTTTTCTCTCTCTAAACTAAGCTCTCTCCCTTTCTTTTTTCTAAAATCTCAACTCTCTCTCCCTCTAATCTCGACTCTATTTCTCTTTCTATTTCTTTAATTATGCTCTCTCTCTAATCTATTTTCTCTCTTTTTTTTTTCTAAAAAGATGTTGAAATTTTTTATAGCATTATCTAAAATTAATTAACGAAACAAATAAATTAATTATATATTTTTCATAATCTTAAAGAACATGACTAAATAATATGGCCGTGCGAACCAAATACCTGAATACCACATTCTTAGTAATAGGATGAATAGGAATAAAATTCTCGGCCATCTTTTTATTCCTAATAATCTTTTGTAGTGCGAACCAAACGCGCCCTCATCTCTATGTTTCCACAATCTCTCCGTCATCTTATTCAGAGTAATAATTGCTTCTTTCCTATATTTATATCTCTGTCCTTTAAGACCTAAAGGGCTTATAACTTGCCGGACTTAAAAGGACTTAAAGCAACCATACTTTCCAGATATGGTGGCGGAGGGAAAGTGTAGGAACCTAGGATTCCTACAAATAATTCTAGAAAAAGCAACTGTGCGCTTAGAATTACATAAAAAATCTCATTATTTGGAGACCTAATCGGCGAATTCAGTGACAAAGAAATGAATGCACGCTGCTCCTCTGTTCCTTCACTGGACATCAACACACTGATAATTAATCAAATAATAAATCGCAACTTTCAAACTTACGTAAGCGACTTTATTAATGAACATCAAAACCACGTTCGTCGACCTTCTTTCTACGTTGAAAACCAAACAATTGCTAGTAAAACACTTCACCAGCGCATACTACTGGAACCTAACATAAGTCGACAAAATCAATCGCCAATATACACCAAAATTCAAAATTCAGATCCTAGTCGCGATCAAACGACTCAAAAACAGATAATGATAATACGTAGAACAGAGATCGTAGTAGGATCGAAAACACGGTTACGATTCTAACGGCAACATCAAAGGCGAAACAAGGAGGCGATTGGAAAAGGGATCATCATCATGTGAACTAAACGTAGAAGAAGAAGAGGTAGTAGCAGTGGAGATCGATCGAAGAGAGGGGCTCACCTTCTCCTCTCGGAGCGGATCCGGAGCATCCCATGGCGCCACTCTCGCTCCACGCTTCGTCCCGATCCCGATCGAAGACGAAGGAGATCGCCGCGGCGGCGGAGTAGGAGTTCGAGGGGGGAGGAGGAGCGAAGGGGTTTTGCGGACGAGGAGGGTGCTTTCGGGGTGTTTGTTAGGTTGAAGCTCTCACACGCCTTTTGTATATACAAAATATTTATATTATATAAAATTATTATTTTATATGTTATGGATATTTATGTATATTATTATTTATATTTATTTATTTATATTATACATACACGTTTGAAAAAAATTCTAGAATGTAATGAATATATTAGTAACGTAACGTAACAAAATTAAAACAAATTTAAAAAAATATATATATTCTATTATAATTATAAAAAAATAATTTTATTATAATTTTATTTGAAAAAAAAAATGATTAACTTGATATTAATAATAATGATATGATGTGTGGTAGTATAGAATTCCTAACACGTTTGGGCTCTCGAATGATTCGCGACCGTAGTCACCGCGATCGGGGATTTCGGGGTAACCTATGGGAGTATGACACGTGTGGCGCAGGGACGGTCTTTTCCTTAGACTTGGTCTACCATGTCATCAGTAGACTCCTTGACAGGTGCTAGTTAAAAAGCAACTTACGATTGAAAAATCTTTATTTAAATTCTTTATGGGTTTCTCACTCGCTAGCAGTTTATAACCGGAAATCAAAATTCCTATTTTACTTTTTTTTTTTTTCCCTTGAATAATCTCTATCGTAATCTATTTTAACTCTCTCCATATTGATCATTATCTTTTGATTAATTTCCCATAAATAAAATAAGCACTTCTAATAATGCTCATAATCGTCGATCAAATCTAATCCCAAGCAAAAGAGTAGTAAAATTACAATTAAAAAATATCCTATTTTGTTATTCGCGAAATATCAACATTAGACATACCGTAATAAGGCAATTAAATATTTTCTATGATCCCCCCAAACAGAAAAAAATGCATCTATCTATTTGCTTTTACCCCCAACTTGAGCCAAAAACACTTTAAAATGCTCTAGTTTTGAGTTAACCGTAAGCTTACACGACCATAGCATCCTAACAGATATGCAAGCAAACAACGTGCAATTTCTTAATTACAGCATTTGCCCATCAGCGGGCACTGGCCAATGATATATGACAACTGGTAGAGAGAGAGAGAGAGAGAGTACGGAATCTCAGTAAGGAGAAGCTTCTTACAGCCATCGTAAGGTTAGTCTATGTACATTTATAAGGTTCAGCTTCATAACAAATGTTTACAATATTCTAACACACAAATAAAAAGCCCATTTGCCACCCAGGACTGAATTGAACCGGATAAAATGAGACAGCGAAAATGAGAGAGAACGAGGGATGCGCGAGTCAAAAGCGTCAAGCATCGCCGCATGTAGGGTTGGTCAGGAAGAATTATGTGAACCGACCAGATTTAATGATGCTAACTTTTGGCCACCTCGACCGCCTCTGAGTCGCTACGCGCACCCCTCAATATCGCGCTCTCGTCTTAGCTTTGTTCAATCCAACCTCGGACACCAAACGAGCCCAAAATGTAATTGTCAATCAACCAAGCATCACAAGACCCTGAGCTGAGCGAGGAAGGATGCGCACAAGTTGAGGAAGAGGAGCTGCGGCCCACTAACCTTCTGTAAGTCGAGCAGATACTTCTCTTCCTTCGTCTTGTAAAGCTGCAGCAAAGATAAGTTTATATCAGCAGGATTACCAGCCATAATGGGGAAAAATTGAAAGCAAAAAAATAAAAAAAGGGAATTTGAAGATGGTAAAAAATTGCTTCGTGTTCAAACCAGTTAATGATGTTACAATCTAATGTTAGCTAAAAATCTAGTCTCTGTAAGTTTTGACCCAGGTAAGCGTTTCATCCTAAGAGTTCCCATCATAAAAATTTAGTTCCTAACGTTCGACCCCAAGGACGAGATTGACATCTGGGTCACGTTTAGCAAATTTGTAATTAATCCTACAATTTAAGAAAATCATCTAATATAAGTGTTCTTGCAATTTCACAGTCCACATGTCACTCCATCTTGCATCCATTCAAGTTGCCTATCCAGTTTATTCTTTTTTCCCTCACTTAAAATTGAACCTGACAATAAACAAGAACATGCGATAATGGTATCGAGTTGGTATCTGAACGCAAAGTTAAGCGACTTTGGACATCGAGCTGGGAGAAATACCGAAGTGAGCCAGCAAGAAAAAGCAAAAACCAAAAAAAGAAACAGAAAAACAAAAACAGACAACAGACAACAGATAAACCCTAATAATACGAGTCTGTTCCCCAGCCAAATGAAACAAATTATAGGAAAATTCGACTTCTTTTCTGATACTACTGTATGGAAGTAAAAAAGCAAGCAAGTTATGACCCAAAGTACTCTAAAGCAGATGTTGATTTGATGGAGATACCAGGTTGCTAAAAAGATTTATAGGTTAATTTAAAAATACTAGTCTTCGAGGTTTGATCCCAATTATAATACATCCCCAAAGTTTTACTTTAACAATGCCTCTGAATTTTGTCCCTGTAACAACTGAGTCCTTCTATCTATTGCCTGAAAAGAAAAACAGCCAAAAACAATCAAGAGAAGTTAGAAAAAAACACCTGAATTTCAAATTTGACTGCATTAGATAAATTGCCATCGACATCATCGTCAGCTTCCACAATGGTCAATTCCTTGCCAAAGCTATGGTTGGCATGAAGCATACTTTCGGAATGGCCTTGAGGAAAGCGGGGTGACCATCTGCATTTCATGTTGTAGTGCCCAATCTTTTTCCAGCAAACATTAATTTCTTGTAGTGCTTTAAGGACTTCCGTCATTATTTCTCGTGGATGAGCTCGCGACTGAAAAATTAATGAAGCAATATAACTAACTAGCAAGGATTTTAAAACAAAAAATAAGATGAAGAGCAACTTAAACGTAGGGGCTTTAACAAATACATACATGTACCTCTGTAAAATCTTAATTTTCATATATACCCATAGAAAGTGCATTTCTTACAAGGAATGCCCTCGTAAAATGTTAGAGAGTCAGAGTTTCATGGAGAGAAGTTGGTTCCCATTGAATATAAATATTAAAAACACCATTCCTTGAGAGCTTAAGCTTTTGGAGAAAAAGATTCTTTAACATAATTTAACATAATATCAGAGCATGAAGCCCGGAGTTCGAGTCTCGCCGGCTCCTAGCGCTATTTAATTTCCTCCTATTTAATTAAGTCCATGTCTTGAGCCTATCAAAAAGTCTTGAGCTCGGACATGAGGGGAAGTGTTGAATATAAAGAATAAAAACACCATTCTCTAGGAGCCAAAGCTTTTGAGAAAAACAATTGTTTAATATAATTTAACAGTTCCATATTAGAGAAAGCTATTTCATAAATAGACTGGTTATATTACAATGTTATCTGTGTACGAATGTAAATTTTTAGGATTTATAGATATATTCACATTATCACATATATGTATAACCAGATAATTTCATAAGGTTCTATATATGTAAAAATCTTCCAAGAATGGAATGACCTGGAGTCCAAGAACCCATTTTCTTTCTGCAGGAAAATGTGACCTCAATGCAATTCCCTGAGGATCCATATATCCTGGTAGACGGTGTGCGGAAGTTGGTGTATCGTACGAAGTCATGTGAGGGAATCCAGTATCCTAGAAAAAACAAAGCCATTTAAACATTCGTATATCACATTCAGATGGCTTTGAGCATAAATTTAACATATTTGGCTAGTTTTGAAACTCAGATAAACAGCAACTAACTAGAATAAACATATGTAAAACCCACCGTAGCTTCTTGGTACTCAGCACCGAGATAGCCACTAGCAGCACGAAACCTATTGTCCAAAAGTAAGAAATATGTAACGGTAGCCTGCCCAAGTTTTTCAATGCAATTAGTTATAGTTCCAGCAAGAAACAAATTAATTAATTGTGTCCGATACAAATACCTCATTTTGCATTCTGTTTTGGATAGATTCAATCACTAGGTTCTTGGCAAAACCCATTTTAATTACTTCCTGAAGTGTATCTTCATCGATCTACAATATAAGTAGAACACCAAAAACATAAGACCCACTTCACAAAATCAACAATTAGGTATAAGGAAAAAAAGATACTACTAAGATCATCCATCTGGAAAAGAACACGGAGCGATTAAATGGTTATATTCAAGGAAAAAAAAATGACATGATCTGTGAAATTACGAAAACAATATTTTGGGTAGGTGTACAAGTCTTACAAACCACGAAGAAAACTCAAGAGTGTGAAGTGAGAGTGCATGTTGTTTACAAAAATATAGCACGATGATTTATGAGAAAATGGTTCATGGTAATCCATGATCATCAAATAGTTATTGGATGCCTTGCTCCATTGGTATTGAAAAGAAAAACAGTAACAATCAACTACTCTAGGAGTTGCAGATCACTTTTGGATATGTCAAGTGGAGAGCACAGAGAGATATAATAGGACATATATATATATATATATATATATATATATATATAGAGAGAGAGAGAGAGAGAGAGGAGCTAGAATACTATCGATAGCAAACGGGCTCCGTTGCCACCCATTTGTTTTCGATGATGGAGCCTCCAAATCGACGATCGGCACCGTTGAACATGATCTATACCACTTGAAATATTTAGAAATCAAATTTCATACATTTTCGATATTGTTCTCTTATCCATCAAGTGGACACAAAAATGAACGGCTGAAAATGAATATTCTTTAAAAAATGATAATAGGAGTCTTGTAATCAAGATCAAGAGTATAGATCTTGTTTTAAATAGTTTAAAGAATTTTCTAACAAAAATTCAATTGATTTGGATATCTTTACGCCGTTAAACAAGAAAACGCCTCATATCGACCATTAAAATTACAAATTTTGAAACCCTTTGATCATTAGGCAAATGATGTCGAAAAGATTTGAAATTTGATTTCTAAACACTTCAAGTGGTATAGATCAAGTTCAACGGTGCCGATCGTCGATTTGGAGGCTCCATCATCGAAAACAAATGGGTGGCAACGGAGCCTGTTTGCTACTGATAGTATTCCAGCTCAACTCTCTCTCTCTCTCTCTCTATATATATATATAGAGTACGTCTCCTATGCTTTTGAAAGTACAGAAGCCTCCGTGCTTATAAGTTGTTTTCGATAATAGGACATCCGATTTGACGACCGACTCCATTGGGCATAATCTACGCTATTGGAACTATCTAGAAACCAAATTTCCTAATTTTTCAACATTATTTACCACGTGATCAAAAGTTCTCAAAAATAACTATTTTAATGATCGATGTGGTACGTTTTTAAGTTCAACGGTGTAAAACAATCCAAATTACATGAAACTTTAATAGAAAATTCTACTTAACATCAATAACAAGTTCAATACTTCTAATTTAATATTTGAGTCTTTTATCACTTTTTTTTTATGAGATTTTTATTTTCAGCCGTTTATTTTTAAGCTACTTGTTCACTAAGCAAATAAAGTAAAAAAATTATGAAATTTGGTTTCTAGATACTTCCAATAGCGTAGATCATGTCTAACGAAACCGATCGCCGAATAAGATATCCCATCATCAAAAACAACTTACAAGCATGGAGGCCTTCGTACTTTCGAAAGCATAGGAGCCTCTCTCTCTCTCTCTCTCTCCCTCTCTCTCTATATATATATATATATATTCTTTCAATGATATACAAAATATCAAGTTGCAGAATGCAGATCACATTCTAATGAGTAAATAGGGTGGAGAGGAGAGGCAAAAAAGAAGAAATTGGTCTAGATGAATAAAACAAATCCATGATGAATCTAGAAATATATCTAAAAGTAGTTATACACACAACGTTATTCAACGTGAAACAACTACTATTACACCACTATGATAGCATGACATATGAAATAGAAGTTCAGGGATCCATCCGAAATTGATAAAATGTACAGAGGATAATTAGACAAACAGAAGTACAGACCAGAACATCTGTAGGTGCATATATTAGTAAAATCCTATATAGGACTTCTGCTAAGTACTGAATCCTTCAACCAAAGTGAGGAGAAAAGCAATGAGTGGCAATGATGCTTACACAAGCCAAAAAACAACAGTTGAAATCAATATCACATAATTAGTTTTCTATGCATTTGTTTATTTCCAGGGCATTCAACCGATACTATGATTAACAAATTTTGCAAAACCCATATTCTTTCTCAAACAGAGGATCTTCTCTTCACAAAATTAACTGTCCATAAAACAGGATGAACTAGACTCCTATAACAGGATGAACTAGACATCCTACACCGAGGAAGTTACTAAAAACAGAAGCAATGTACCTTTTTAGCTTGTTGTGTTGTATCAGGCGGAGGCACGGCCAAGTAATGAGGAAGTCGAGCTTGGAACCACTGATGTTCGCGGATTTCACGAATTGTCATTCGCTTCATGGGGTCAACAACTAGCATTCTAGGTATTAAGTTCCTCGCTGAAGATGACAAATGGCTAGGAAGAGTATATATACCACCCTAAAAGCGATTTAACAAAGAAAACAGATCACAATTCATGACAAGTTTCAATGGACACAGGTAAAGCAATATATACAACTTGAGGGTAAAATGTATCGATACTTTATATTCTATCTCAATAATGAGACAGGCCCTGAACTTCTCATCTAAATACTTTAAGTCCCTGAATTTTCTCATGTATTACAATTCCATCCTTCGCTGCTGAAAAATAAAAAATAAAAACACTTAACAACACAAATTTTTCTATAAAATGACCTTTTTAACTAAATTTAAGTACGATGAAAAAAGCGATTATACAATGCATGGGGTAAAATGGACATTTACAGTGATTTTTTTTTTAATGAAGAAGGTCAGAGACTAGAGTGATTGAGTGAAAAGTTCAGGGAAAAAGTCGCAATATCAGTAGAGTCAGAGATTTTTGTACATTTTACCCTATGTCAAAAGACACTCTTTAGAAACTTTCTTGCCTTAATTTTTTTAAACAGGTTGGGGATGTTCTCATCATCAAACGGAAGAGTACCACAAAGAAGAGCATAAAGGATCACACCACAGCTCCAGACATCAACCTCTGGACCAGCATATAATTTACCAGAAATTACCTATACCAATGGAAAATGGAAAAAGGAATACTTATTCTTTAATACACCATATAATTGAAGATGGCATTTCCCATGATGATGTTATATGCATACCTCAGGAGCAGCATAGTTTGGGCTCCCACAACTAGTCTTCAGAAAATGGCCATCACGCAGTACATTACTCAAGCCAAAATCTGCAATTTTAACATTAGATTTTGAATCCAATAGTAAGTTCTCTGGCTTTAGATCACGGTGAGCGACCATGTTTCTGTGGCAGTACTCAACACCAGATATGATCTGTTTCAAAGCAAAAGCGTAGTGATAATAAAAGCAATGAGAACATATAAGTAATCCTATATTTCAAATTTCTTAGATTACATGAGTGATATTCTTTCTATTTGCCAATATATGACAGGGAATCCGAAATTCCAGGGTAAAAGCAAAATTGTGTGGACATGCAAGAGGTGGTGATTGGAGATAGGCCCCTGAACTTCTCTTTGCAGTTAGGAACTCATTTATAAGGAGCGGGTGACCTCTACAACAGAAAATTCTCAAACCAAATACTATGTTGGTTATGAGATTCAGATGAAAAAAAGAAAAGAGCGAACGAAGCAACCTAAATTTTAAGAGGTGCCTGAACAATTAGAATTTTCGTTACTTAGCACATTTTTCAAGACAAGAACCCTTACATTGTTAAATCTATACCAACTAACAAACAATTTAGAGAATATCTGTCTCTCCTCTTACCAGTAAATAAACTAAAGTAGATCGTTCAGAAGCAGGAAATGTATAATACTACAAATTAAAGGCAATCACTGGAGGGGGAAAAAAAAAGCTCGAAAGTGCAGAAAACTTAGCGGCAGAAGAGATGAAAAATGAAGCAACAAATTTACCTGCTGAAAGAAACGACGAGCCTCATCCTCTTGTAGCCTCCCTTTCTCCACAATGTAATCAAACAGCTCACCGGACTTAACGTACTCCATGACAACGTAGATGTCTGTTTGTGTCTCTATGACCTCATAAAGGCGTATAATATGGGGGTGCATGAATAATCTCAATATCTTGATCTCTCTCTTCACTGCAATAGGACAATTTCAGAAAGATTACATTCTACATGTCAATCATCAGAGTACCATGCAACCAGATAAGCACAATGTCATTATCACATGTCAATATTAAAATTAAAATAAATAATGCCTGAATAAATTAAACAATAAATAATGATTGAAGTTATTGTTTAATACAGACCATCATAGTTGAAATTAAGGAGTAATCTAAAGTTTGGTCTCGATTCAGAGGCAATTTGGTCTCTCTTTGATAATTAAGAGATATTCTAGTGTTTGACTATATGGGTGACTAAACCATAAAAGTTAACAAAGTGCTACGCTAACAAAAGAGTAGTACTTAAATATAACTACATAAATAAGAATAAAGTCCAAACTAAAACACAGATTTGAAGAAATGAGTAGAAATTACCTTTCTCCTCCATTTCCATGCTTTTTATTTTCCGGCGGTTGAGGATCTTGACAGCAACCTTGTGGCCCGTCAATATATGCTCAGCAATTTTCACTTTTCCAAATGAGCCAATGCCCAATGTTTTCCCAATCTTGTAATTTCGTAACAGCACTTCAGTACCCCCACCTCCTTTGCCAGATCCCTCCATTTTTCACTCTAGCATATACGGTATGTGGCAATTTAGACACAGCTCCACCTAAATTGCAATCCATGTTATGTGGTGAGATCATGAAAGAATTAAGTCAAAGCTCATTTTATTGGCATCATGACACCATTTCCAATTATACATAATTCTACAACAGAGACATAGAATCTATGATATTCGACTTATTTTCCATATCACTAATTAGAGATTATACAACATTTTAGGAATATCTGCCAACAACATCCTTAGAAAATATCTGATCACTATTAGTAGCCTCTTCAAAACCTAATTCTCCTACAAAACTAAATAGCACAAACAATATAAACATATCATGTCGATTCGGTTAACTCAATTTTCATGAATACCAAGACAAAAGCCAACAAAGAAATTGGAGAATAGTCACTAGTAGTAATAAGACCACTTTCCAGCATACGTAAGTTGAATTCTCAGATAGAAAGAAACTATCTACGGATGAATCAAAAGAAGAAATGTACCAATCCACTTATCGTAATCCCCGTACATAAACTAAACATACGTAGACCCATAGAGAGAGAGATTACGGCATCTCAAGAACACAGAGAAAAGGGACCTCAACGAGAGGGTTCGTGGTGGATCTTAAGCATCCGGAGTATTGAGTTAGGGTTAGGGTTTGGGGGGCGTCGCCGGCTTAGGGTTAGGTTTCCGGCGACGCCGATCCGAGGGAGGATGAAGAAGAGGGTGGCGGGAATCCTCACCTGAGCTCCGGCGAGCGGCGGAGTACGGCGGTGGAGGAGGCGCGAGAGAGAGAGAGAAATGGAGGAAGAGGAGGAAGGAGAGAGAGAGAGGCGAAGCGGGTGCTGATATCGAGGCCAATTGGTGGAGTTCGTGAGCAAACCCTTCCCTAGATCTGGTTCACCACGTAGCTCGTAAACCGGGCAAATCATTCACCGTTCAATACCTTACCTTCTGGAAAGCAGCGCCGTCTCGACTCTCGAGTCGCTGTCCAGTGATGACATGGTGAACACGGTGCAGGGAACAAATTCTACGCCGACGCCGGGAAAGAACCGTGGGTACGGCCACGCGGGCCCCACGTACGGGAGATCGCGATTTACGGCACGCGCCCCCCGCGCCTTCGGCCAATGGGAGGTCGACGCGTGGCTCTCGTAGGTCACATGGCGCAGTCGTGTAACTGACGCGCGGGACCCATGTGCGGTAACGTGTCGACCTTCGCTACCGTCGATTTCTGGTGCATCAGACGATATCGTGGGCGCTCGAGCAAGCCCACTGCGAACCGTCCGATGCACCACGGAAATCACGTAGCCCATGTACTCCCCGTGCAAAGTTTATGAGGATCAGCCTCAAAACAAACTTGTTTGGGGCAGCGCCCCAGTCAGCGCAAATTTTCATTAGTTTTATTTTTTTACATTTTTTACAATTAGGTTCGTCCTTCTGGTTTTTAAAATAATATGATTATTGACAAATTTATTTAAGGTAAACTAAATAATAAAAAGATTAATTACATACAACGCTCCGTAAACATATCGAATAACAAATATTTTCTATAAAGTTCAACTTTTCATATTTATTTCTATAAAAGTTCTAATATTTTTAAATATATCCTTACTATTAGAATCCGTTAGAAATATATAGTTAATAAAAGATAAATTATTTAACTTGAACGAGGTAAATTAATTTTTTTACTCTTTTATATTATTTGTGATGATAAAAAGAAAGAAATGACTGTTGGAGATTTTTGATAGGACATTTTTATATAATTTTAACCGTTGGAGCTTTTTGAGGAACGTATTTGTGATGGTAAAAATATCATTTCACTTATCTTCAAAAATAAAAAATGCTCTAATGATAATAAAATAATGGGACAAATATAAAAATCACTTGATTTTTATAGAGATAAATATGAAAAATTAAATTTTATAGAAATATATTTCATATTCGAAATGTTTACAAGCTGTATAAAATTAGTCCATAATAAAAATTCTTCATTCCCTCCGCAAAATGCCATATCATCTGCTGACAATGTGAGTATAAAAAAGGTGGTTTTTTATGTAGCAATGGCATTATATTTTATTATTATGTTTTAATCCAATCATTTTTTCTGAGAAAAAAGTATAATAATATTTTTTTTTAAAAAATTATAATAGGATAGATGAATCCAAGAACAAATTTAATTGATGAGAGATATAGATGATGTAGGTGCACTGTCACATTTTAGACATTTTTACGCATAGATGATGAGTCTTTTTTTATTTTGAATAATATTTAAAATATCCTTCAAAATTTTAAAAATAATTTATTTAATTCTGGAAGTGGAAACTATCTTTTTATGGAATCTAAATATTTTTTCAAATGTTCAATTTTTCTCTAGAATTAACTCATGAGATTTTGTTTTAGAAGGTTAAATATGTTTGGAAATGATATCTAATATGTTCTCCAAAATATTAAAAATATCTTATTTATTTTTGGAGGATCAAAATACTCTTATTAATTGTAAAAAATTTTCTCGACTATCTTTATTTTTCTACAATTTAGATTTTAGAAGGATGTTTGGTAATTTCATAATAAAGTTAAAAATTTAGAATAGTAATATAGGATAAATAAGAAAAAGTTTCAAATATTTTTACAAGGGTACAGGGTTAATGGAGAGGGTAAAATGAACAAATTGTCCATACTTTCTACAAGAAAAAATAAGTTTTTAATATATTTATGTCATTTAAAAAAAAATGATATAAATTATAGAAAATGAACGGAATAGTGATGAAATACTGACGGAGGGGGATTAAGGGCATGTTTGTTTTGATGAAAGTAGGGTGGGAGTGGAGAGGAGGGTTTTCACCATAAACGATCATTTTTGTTGTTTAGTTCACCGTAAAAAAAATTACTATCAAAACTAGAGTTAACCTGAAACGGCGTAATTGACTTCGGCCATGCGTCGAAGTCAATTACAATAAAGAGAGGTGAAGAAAAAATAATAAAATAATATACTAGGTAAAGATAGTTGTATATAAATATATTCAAGTATTTAATTATGCTAGTAATTATTATTTTATTCAGTTTGCATATTAAAATATGATAAAAGTTGTTTAGTTAAGTTTTAATATTTTTTTTATTTAGTTTGTACAATTAAAATATAATAAAAATTAATTAATTAAGTATTTATATTTTTTTACTTTATAATTTTATTATTATATTACTATAATTTATTTATAAAAAATAATATAATTATTTTAAATTCAATTTTAATTATATAAAAATATAATTATATTATTTTTATTTATTAAATTATTTATTATTTATATATAAATTATAATTTTAATTCTGTTGTGCCAATAAGGTCCGGACACACTGTACCCGGTACACCACAACGGTTTTATTTAAAGATAATAATTTTGCTGTGCACCGAGAGTATCAGAAAAGATTTTAAACAAATTACCACGCAAATTAAGGAAGTTATAGTAACCGTAGGCAGTTTCATGTGGTTTCTAATCGGCTGAAAGTGACCCGAGAAAACAGGAGGAGTGGTCGATCATGGATAAGGGGATAACTGATCAATAGGGGTAATCTATAAATAGGTTAATAATGCCCTGAAAATAGGTCTTTTTTTCCGAGAATAGAAGATCACACTTTTTTTTTTGCAATTTTTCGCATTTTCTAGGAGCACTCTACTTATAATCCTCTATTTTTTCCGCATTTAATACTGTTTTTCTAGGAGTAGTTTCCTAATTAGAGCAACCGAGTCTGTATGCTATCAGGCACACTCAACTTGGCACATCCAACATTTGTACTGTTCTAGCAAGTTACATTCAATATATAAAAAATCATTCGGCTCTTTAGGCCGAACAACTGGTGTGCATTTCTTTCATTCGGCTCCTCCGCCGGCTCGAGTCAGTGATCAGTCCGTACATTCGGCTCGTTTCAGCTGAACCGATTACATAATAGAGTTTTTCGAACTTGGCTGATCTGATCCCTCATCAGCCGAATCGCTTGATCCAGTCGAAGGGCGCAAACTTCTAGGATCACCAATTGTAGCCGTTCTGCATCCTGATGCGCTTTCCGAGGTAGACCTTTAACCAGGTCAAGGGCTAGGAAATTCGGCTCACAAATTCATACATTTTCTACTAAATAAACAGAAGTAATAAAACTTTACTTTTGTAACTACGAAACAAACAACAAAAAGAAAATAACTTTTACTGAACTCCGCTTCAATCTAAAATTTATTTCAATTCAAAGTTCAATTTCAATGAAACAAACATGCCTAAATGCAATAACTTAAAATAAAAAAACCATATTTAAAATGGAACTTTATGTAATATAGCTTTTTTTTTTTTTTTTTTTTTTTTTTTTTAATCGACACTACCGACTCTCAGAAAACGAAGAACAAGGCGCCACATTTGCTTTCTCTTATCCTCTCTCTCTCTCTCTCTCTCTCTCTCTCTTGAAAGGTAAAAAACGTATCCCTAAACCCTAATCTCTCTCTCTCTCTATATTTATCTCGAAGATTCTACTTTTAGACCTAAATAAGTTTCCATTTCCATCTCTAACCAATATGTTGTAGAATCTCCCGTAAAACCATCCTCGATTCCGAAGGAGTCGGATGCGAAATCTTTGAATCGAGTGAGGATAAAGTGATTTGATTTACTCCTGTAGCTGTTTCTTTGACGATCTCTGCTTAATTTTGTGGCAATTTTCTTTCTTTTTTTTTTAATTTTAATTCGGTGTTCATGTTTAGAGCGAGGTCATAAAAATGTGTAGAAACTCCCTGAATTGATCCCTCACGTATTTTTCGTTTTTTCTTCTCGATATTTTCTGTTAACTGAATCAAGGATTTTTGAAATCAACTGCTTCAGTTTGTAGTGTTCGCAACATTTAAATTTAGTAGAATCCCCAACTTATGAAAATTACTTAAATAGAAAAGAAAATTTAAAGTTGTGAATTGAATAATCGGTTCCCATTTCGGCGTAATTCGCCTGCTGTAGAAACTGGTAGTTGCTGCTTATGCTGCTTATTGTTGAATTGATTCGCGAGAGCAATTCGATATGAATCATTTGGTTGATATTCACTGGTATTGTTTCTATTTTGAGCGCATTAAAAAAAGAGAGATGGAGAAAAGAGACACATTTATGAGTGGTTATAGACTAAATTATGTCGAATATCATTATTCGCACGGTTTGCTTGTTCCAATTACTAATTCAAGGTTTCTTGGTTACATAGTATTACCTCTTTTTGCACCGTTTCTAGAATCCATGCTCGGGGATGGAGGTTCTCGGAGTTGATATTACATCGTCGCAGCGCAAAGTAGTTGATGAAGAAATCAATCTTTTCCCTACTACGGAAGGCAAAGTCAAACCTAAACCAGTTCAAGGACACGGCGAGTTGATCGAATTAGGTTTTGTCGATACTAAAGATGGAACGAAAGGAGAGAGAAAAGAAGTGGAAGACGTGGCGAATCCCAATACCCTGAAGAATGCCGTGGATGAGTGGCCTGTTGCTAAGCAGATCCGTTCCTTTTATTTTGTCAAACTCCGGCTATACGAGGACCCTAAACTGAAGGCGAAAATTGAACAAGCCGAAAAAGAGATTCAGAAGAAGAACCAAGCTCGTTACCAGATAACTGAAGCCCTAAAAGCAAAGAGGGTAAGCTTCTATGATGCATAGATACTTCAATAACCAGTGTGTGTCCTTGGCACATACCATCCCAAATACAATACTAATCAAATACTTCATTATACACCTGTTTCATGTATATATATATATATTTTGTGCAAGTGAACTATTAGGATAAGGGTAAAAAAAAAGTGGATTTGGATTGGATACTTGTACCCGTAAAGTTGTATAAGTTTTAGAAAGGGGATTAAGACATTCGCTAATGATGAGAGTCCTATTTGGAAGACAATTTTTTTATGAATGTATAAAAACATTCTTGATTGTATTTATGCTGTATAGGCTAAGATATATTTTCTCAATTATATTAGCATAAGCGCATTGAATTAAATATTGCTTTTCCTACGTACATATGTGTATGTGTATGGCGCAAACCATCTAAGGTGTATATTGATGTCTTTATCGATAGCGATTTTTAAACCGGCATGACTGCTTGCATACATGTATGAATGTTATACATATATCCATTTTAGTGTACTGTATTGTTGCCATGTTGGCATATCCGTGTTTTTTCATGTCCGTATCATGTTTCCATCCAGCAAAGGTAAGTGATGCCCTCAGTGGCTTTATTGTTAATAAATTGATTAGGCAAGCATTGAGTTTGATCTTTGTAAATTTGCTAAATTTCACTCTGTTGGTAAACTGGCTTTAATTTGTTGTTGAGTTGGCTATAAATCTATGTAGTGTTCACCTATTTGATACCGAACTTTTTATTTTCTGCAGTCCGAGCGAGCCGGTATAATTTCGCTGTTGAAGCCTTTGACAGCAGAAAAGAGACAATACAGTGAAGCCATGAATGAGAAGATGAAGGAAATGGAGCCTCTTCAGAATGCTTTAGGAAAGCTTCGCAATGAAAATAATGCTGTGAGGGAGAAGGGCATGGGTTTGTGCTCTTCTGAGGAAGAACTCAACAATAGGGTAAGCATGAACCAGTTAAATATTTTATTATCTGACTTTTACATAAATGCCCCTGCAGATAATCTATTTACACTTATACCCCTGTAGAATATGAATTTTTTGATATACCTAGAAAATGCAGTTTTTTACATCGATACCTGTATTTGTAGTTGGAAACATTCCAATTCAGGGGGGTTTGTTATTTTTGTATTAATATACAAGTGGTTTTAGAGAGGGGCATTTCTGTGAGTACGTGCTGCAGAGTAAAGAAATGAAGTATTTGGAAGGCTATATATGCGAAGTACCATTTTGCAGGGGTATATACGTGAATTGATAATTGTTTAATGGTACATATGTGAATTCTCTTCATTTATTTGCTGCTTTGAACTATGGGTGTTTTATGTGTATGTGACACTTTACCTTTGGGTGGTGATTAGATTAAGAGCATACACTATCATATCAGTCATGAAAGCATATCCCTTGACGAGGAAAAACGATTGTTGAAGGAAATCAAACAGCTTGAAGGAACAAGGGCAAAAGTTATTGCAAATGCTGCTATGAGGACGAGAATTCAGGATTCAATAGGTCAGAAGGAAGCAATTCAAGACCAAGTTAAAGTATGTATATCACACTAGAGTGATCTTTTTCCTTCTTCATTGACTATATGATGCCTGTTTGGTCTAGCTTCTGCTTCTACTTACAACTGTGTTCATTTCTAGTAGAGCATTAGGCAAACAAAATTTTGGAGCTTCTTTGTGGCTGGGAGCGGATTTTGACATCCAAAGGCAGAAGCTCTGATTTGGAGCTTCTGATTTTGCTGCTGAGAGAAGTTGTTGGAAAGGATTTTAGTGCAAGAGCTATTAGTGCTTTTGAGGCACTAAATCAGCAGAAGTGGCTTCAAGAAACACTAAAAACTTTATGTTGTTAAAATCATTTCAACTGACTTATGCTGCAGTATGAGAAGAAGATTTAAGCTGCAGCTTTGGCACCCTGATGTTCATTTCAGCTTCCTTCTGTAGCAAAAGCTCTAGATATTTTGTTTGCCAAACACCCAGTTTTCGGAATCTTTTGTTTTCAGGAGTAGAAAAGCTGCCTCAAAAGCCTTGCCAAATCGCTGTTTACTTCCAAATCAATACATTTCGTCGTAAAGATGTGCAACTGTGGTAATTTTGTGTATCTTCTTGCAGCTAATTGGAGCTGATATTAATGAAGTTAAAAAGGAACGAGAAGCAATCAGGGCACAAATTAAGGAATTAGAGGAACAGCTAAAGGCTATCGATGGTGAGATTAGTTCTTTAAGGGAGCAACTTGCATCCATGAATGATAAAAAGGATAAGGCGTTTGGCACCATAAATGAGCTGAAAAGAGCGCGAGAAGATGCAGTAAGTGAGAACTTCCTGTACTTATTTTATATCGTGATGGAATTGTATATGTTGATATGCATTATGATGCTTTTTCCCTCTTTTGATTGTTATATTACTGTAATTAATCAAGGTTATATTGAGGAGAATAATCAACTGAGAAAATGTAGTTGATTTCCTACAAAGAAAATGATATGCTACTAAATTCAACATATTAAGATGGGTTAAAGGTCTCATCTGTTTTTGATCCATTTGAGAACTTTTCTGTCGTAAATTTCATTTAATTCTGAATAATGTGAATCAATTACCCAACTTCTGTTAAGTTGAATGAAGATGGATTAAGAATGGTAGAGTAAATGTATTTGATGATGCATTATTTTCACAAATATTTCCATTTATACTCTCTTTTGCTTTAATCTCGACACAGAATGCATGCTATTACCAAAATCGCTCGCTCCTGAACAATGCCAAAGTACTTGCCGCAAGGAAGGATGTAGCAACCCTAAAGGACTCTCCCACAGTGAGGTGTGCATTTAATATGATAATATCCACTATGAAATCTATCGAGCCATTGCGGCCTTAAAGTTCTCATTTCTTTTTTCCCTTGATGGTAGGTAGAGAAGTTCATGTGCCAGTGGAGCAATAGCAAAGCCTTCAGAGAGGACTACGAGAAGAGAATATTGCCCTCGCTCGATAGCCGGCAATTGTGCAGGGACGGCCGGATGAGAAATCCTAATGAAAAGCCCATAATTCTAGAAGTACAGCAAGCGACAGTGCCAGATACTACACCAGCAAAAAAGACAATAAATCAAGCAAAAAAGGATCCCCAACCTATTCCAACAAGAGTTGATACCGCTTTTAATGAAAAGGTTGTCGACAAAGTGACTACTTCTAAATTGGTGGAAGCACCAGCGAAAATAAAGACGACTAGTCCAGAGGTTAATGTAGATAGTCATGATAATGAAAAGTCTAGGAAAGAACCGTTAAAAGCTAGCGAGATGGATGCTGAGAAGCTGAGAGAGTTGAAACGAGAGGAGGAGATTGCGAAGGCCAAGTTGGCAGAGGAAAGAAAGAAGAAGCTTGCCGAGAAGTCGGCAGCAAAAGCAGCGGCGCGAGCTCAGAAGGAAGCTGATAAGAAGTTCAAGGTATTTGTCCTTCTCCATAAATGGATATATTGCACCAGGGACTCAAAATCTTTTTACGAAGGATCTTCAACCTTTCAGTTTTTGCAATTAGGTCCCTTGCATTTTATTCCAAGTGTACCCTATTCATCCAATTTCTTGGTTAAATTGCATGAAAAGGCCCACGTAAATTTCAGTTGAGGAATTCAAAAAATAACTTACGTAGCACTTTGGTGATGATTACGTGGATATTTGTGTCTAATTTTAGGAAAGAGTTTATTTGAAAGAGTGCGATTGCAATGAAATGTGAAGTCTTATAGCGCAATTGTAATAATTGTAATATCGTGAACTAAACTGAAACAAAGCTAAAATGTTGAAGACCCCTGTCACAACCTATCGCAAAAAAAAAAAAAAAAAAAAAAAAAAAAAAAAAAATCGTTTTACTCTAATAATTTGGTTTGATGAAACTGTAATCTCTATAAGTAAACAAAATTTCAGGAGAAAGAGAAAAGAGCTAGAAAGAAAGCTGCAGCATCGGTACCTGCAACACATGATGATCAGATCGAAGTAGAGATGAAGGTCGAGGGTGTATTAGAAGCTGAAGCAAAAGCAGCAGTTCCTTCTCCGGTCGAAGCTAAAGGACAACAGGAAAATACTAGGCACCGGAACTCACAGAAGAAGCAGAAAAAACTTCCGAAGGTTGTACCGAAAAGACAAAGGTCTCAGTCATATTGGTCGTGGGCCACTCCTGCCACGATAGTCGCATCATTACTCACCCTCATGCTTGTTGCTGTGTTAGGGTACTACTACTTTTCTGCGTGAAACTGAAGATTACTAAACTTAATGGTAGCGAAGCAGTTTAGGGTGGTCTGTACTTGCAATCTCAGTTATAGTAGTTGTATGAAAATACTGATCTGTGTAGATTACTGAAAGGGGTTGTAGTTGTTTTGCTGATACTGACATTTCTGAATATTTTAATAGTCACAGAGATGAATAGATAGTTTGTTTGCTAGATATGTAATATTTGATTTGAGTTATTTGTTGTAACAAAATTTTGGTTTTCTTAATGTACAATCATAAGCTGTGACAGTTGTATTGATTTGTGTTGTAATAAGTTTATGGCTGGTGACTAAGAACAGCTGCATATACTATGATTTGTGTTTTAATAAGTTTATGGCTGGTGACTACGAACGATTACAGATACCACAATCTAGTCCATGGCAGTAAAAAAAGAAAACAAGAAAAATATGTCTGTATCTGGAAAATGAATGAAGGGAAATAAACAGGCCGTTCTCCAAGGGGGAATTTTGCGCTACTAAACTTACAAAATTTTTTAATTATAAGAATAGTCATTTTAAATATTTATTTATAAAATTAGATGTAAACGGTAAATAATTTACTTCTCTTAGAAAGCACTTAAACATAAAAAAAAATTTATTACTTTGAAGAAAGTGATGAATGATTTGCCATATTTAAAGAGCGGTGATACGTCTAATTTTATAAGTAAATTTTTTAAAGTGCTATTTTTATAAATTATAATATATATTCTTTAAGTCTATTAATAAAAAAAATCTTCTCCAAGAAAATGAATTTATTATTACTTTTTTATTGATGGTCAGAGAATACAGTAGCATAGGAACGATATGTACACCTTTTCATTTGACACTACGGAAATTTGAAATAAATATTCTGTTTTTGGGTCCAAATAAAGATAACAATAATAATAATAATTAATCTCCTTTTAGCTTCACAATCCATTATTGAGATATTATCATGAGAATTTCCTAGCGACGAGTCCGTCGATTTTCTTTCACAGTATAAGTGGTTTGAATTTAAAATCATAGAATCACTAGTGAACATGGATTTAATAATTATACACCAGAACACAGCACTCTTCTACCAATAATAAATCTCAACTCGTTAAAAGGAGACACCGGCTGTCTCTAGAGCAAGCGGCAAAAGGCTTGGTGGTTGGTACCCGAGGTCCCAAGTTCGAATTCTAGTTGATTCACATTTCCAGCTAAGTAAATATATTTCTAAATGAAATATATGAAGCAGGATAGCGTGCTAACTATCTCTCAAAAAAAACTCCTTAAAAGGAGGAGGCGCATACACTCTTTGGATTACATCAGTATTAGCAGCCGAAATGAAAGAGGAAAAGAAAACGTTAACTTAAGAATAAGAAACATAAAACAGAGAAGGAGGCTCAATCACCCCACATTTCAAAGTTGCAAAAGAAGAAACAAATAGTTAAAAAAAAAGAGGAGAAAAATCGAGAATAATAGAATGAAGAAGAAAAATGTATACCCCACATTTCAAAGTTGCAAAAGAAGAAGCAAATAGTTAAAAAAAAAAGAGGAGCAAAATCGAGAATAATAGAATGAAGAAGAAAAATGTATTACATTATGTGTGATGTCGGAGAGAAGAATAGAGATTTCAAACACGAGTAGCTACAACATCGCCCAAGATGTCGAAGAAATGAGTAATGCTGATTTTCTCTTTTCCAGAGTAAACAGCTTGTGCGCTCCCGCCGTCCGATCCTTGCGCAGCCATCTCCACGAGCATATATAGCTTCTTAATTGGCATCTGTGGCAAATCCCAAAAAAGGGAAAACGATTAAATAAAATGCGATTTCAAATTTTCACCTCATCATTTTAAGCTAAATTTACTATCTATATGTAATGACTGACTTTAGTTGATCAAACAACTAAGATAAAAATGATCCCCGAGTCACATAATCTGAAGTATTGATAATACGTTATGTTAATAATGAAATATGTTCTCAATTTCGACAGATCTTAGAACTAGCTTTCGAGAGAGAATTCGGCAACAGTGATTTGCAAAACAAGATAAGAGTAGAAATTCAGAATGACATTTCTTCATTTTGGAATTTTAAGTAGTATGGCATATATGAGAGAATAGAGGCACTTACATCATGCAGTGCTTCGGCAGCCGAATCAATATCGTACTCATTGAATACATTGAGATGTAGCAACACCTGCATAGACAAGGGGTATAGGCTAAATATATAATAACTAGCAACTCAGTTGCTCAATGTTGATAGGTAGACGGTTATAAGTAGCAATGAAAGGAGAAATTTAAGGGCTGATTTCATGTTTACCCGATAAGAACAAATTCTAAACGTTTGTCTTTAGAAACATATCTGTACTAACAGAAAACTAACATATAGTAAATAATTGATATCTAAAGGAAAGATGATGATAACTATGCAAAATGAAATTTCTTAATTGTTGGGATCTTTTGATGGTGATTCATGGATAGGCTGACCAGGAAGCACGGAAATAAAGAAGAATATTACAAGAAGGGCAAATAAACATCCTAATCTGGGTTGTCTAATCACAAATCAAGTCATCTTCAATAATCAGTATGGTTTTTTTTTTTTTTTTTTTTGCATGAAAATCAAGCATTTCCACCTAAATCTTATTATTTTGAAAATAGTTTTGTCCTATGATCCTTACCTTTTTTGCATCTTCCTTCTGCAGTTTTGGAACATGGTATGCGACAGCGAATACATCACATATTCCAAGAGACTCTAGAAAGCCCACCTCACTCGTTGTTCCAATAACCAGCAAGTTCTTTCCCTGTAAAAGTTTATTTTATGGCTAAAATCATTATGAATAACAACAAATTATTCTACTCTTCCAAGGATATATGGAGTATGAACATAAATAAGAGCAAAAAAAATGATTACGTTGTTAGAAATAAGAGTCAATCACAAAATGAAATTCTACGTATAATAGAAATAGAAAAACCAAATGGCTAATGACACCTGTATTTGATTTATGTATGTGTAGAACTTGGTAATTTTATTAATTCCAGTGAGATGAAAAGAATAGAAGTGTGAACCTTGGGTGGGAGCCTTTTTAGGAGGACCAATAATGTTTGCGAAATCAAATTTGAAAAGCGTGGGCCGATAGCAACATATTCCAGTAACCTGAAAAAGATTATAGTATCCGGAAAAAAAAAATGTTAAGACCAATAACATTTCTAGTATATGCAATTAAATTTGCTTAAAATATTCTTTCAAAGAAATCAATTAATACTGTATATTACCAAACAAGCTGCCCTTTTATTATACAAAAAAAGGCTGACAACGTAATTAGCCGAGAGTTACCTTTCGATATCATCGAGTATAATAATACTTAATTGAGATTTGTAAGCATCTTCAAAAACCTGTGTCAAGGACACAATGAATTACAACTTTAAAAAAAAAAAAAAGAGGAAACGTGCTATGCCTTCATTGCAAGAAACAAGCAGAAAAAACGAAAGGTTTTCTAAAAATTCCAGTTTCATTAGTGATTATGCAGACATATTATTAAAAAAAAAAATGATCAATGTACAGAATGTTCTAGTTTAGGTGCAAAAAACAAGGAAAGAAAATTAGCTTTTCCCAAATAACAAAAAAAAAGTCTTTTAGCATGAGCATATGATAGCATGGCATCTCTTCATCTAGCGAATTCCCTCAAGTTTTACAATGAATTAGCAAAAGTAAAGTTGAAAGGAAAATTTCTGAAAACCTTGACAATTCGCGCACATTTGCTGCTTTCACTAAGGCCAATCATTGTTTCTGCTGATATCTGTGGTCAGTAAAAAATGAACAGGGTGTCACTAATAAATCATATGTAGAACCTAGAGAGAAGCTGTGTCAACTAATAAAAGACTAAGAAGAAACTTACTATCTTCACATAGGGGAAATCACTATCAATGCCTATTGTAGCCGCCATTGCAGTCTTACCACTATTGACAAATAAGAGTTAGAGAATTTACTCACCAAATATAAAGAAAGGAAAAGAAAAAGATGTTTTGCAGAATATACCTCCCAGATGGACCTTCTAAAAGGCAAGTAACAAGTGGGCTACCCTTGCTTACTTTAACTTGCTCCACAAGAAGCATTGCTCTTTGATATATGTGTTTGTGTCTCTTGCCACAGTCAACTATACCATTAAGCCTACAAAATTTTTGCATTTCGACAGATTATTACATGGTGCTATTGTTCAAATAATCAAGATAGGAATATCTCATTCAACAGTTCAAAGTTAAAAGCAATGAAAATGGTGAGGACGTTAGGGGAAGGTACTAAAAATATCTTTATTATCACCAATACTACACTTCAATCCTCAATGTAACTAGTAAGAAGACTGTAAATAACTAAGTATGCATGGTTATGCTCAATTCTCAGAAGAAATGACATGGACAAACACTGATTCAAAATAAATTTATACAGCTGGTCAAGTTTGAAGCAGTCTGTTCCCAAAGAAAAATCAGCTATAAACAACAGACAGAACCTCCAGGTCGGCATTAATAGTTCTAGTTCTCCACAATTCTTTTGATTTTAGTAACTTGTTCGTTTGATTAATCACTAAGGTATTTGCTCGGACTCATATAGAGCAAGCCCGTGCCACCTCTAGACAAGTATGTCCAATGCAAGGCAACGAATTTGGCACCCATCATACTGTTTGTGTTAAGAGACTTCTATACATAATTACAAAATCATGAAGAGCTAAGCTTCAGCTTTAAAAGACAAGTACCAGCACGAACATCATAGCTATAAGGGCTAATTAGAAATCTAGTCCCTGAAGTCTGACCTTCATTTCAGTTTTGTCTTTATAACAATTTAGCACGGATTTAAGTACCCATCGGCACGAACCATATCCACTATACCATATCGTGCCAACAAGATATCGGCAAGATACAGCCTCCATGCCGATAGCACAATTCGAAACCTTCTTTTCTTTAAATTAGTAACTAACTTGTTCAATAAAGTTTAAAAGATTTGATAAAGATACATAATAAGCAATTAGAATATTTTGTTACTAAAGAAAATAAATATTTTATGCCATTATGTGTTGGCACATATTTATTTTTTGTGATCGGCACGGCTCGGCACGCACTGTGTTGTATTATGCTGCCAAGTTTTCGGCACGATCTCATGCCACGACACTTAAATCCTTGCAATTTAGTCTATGAAGTTTACACAGCATAATAATGAAGTTCTTATGTTTTTAATCTTTCATGAAAAAGAATGCCAACATTTAGACTTGCGTGGAACTTTAGGATTGAATTGCAAAATTAAGGCTTCAAGGACTAACTTGAAATCAAATCAAACTTGAGGGAAGAAATTGTTGCAATCGAAATTACATGAATGAAACTGCAGGGCAAACTTCAGAGACTGAATTTGTAATTAATCATTGACATAATATATGATGAAGAACAATAAATATACCTGCACCGTTGAAGATCATCCGTGGATGCACCAAATGCAGGAGTAATTTCTTGAAGGGCATGCACAAAGTCATCCATTGTAACTTTAATGCTCTCTTCATCCAAAGGTTTAGTAAGATCATCCATGCTTATCTGTCGATTTAAAGCAAATGAGACTGCACTTTTAACAACACCTTCAAGTTCGGCTCCACTGTAATTCTTTGTACGTGCAGCTACATTCACAATAAGAACACATAAATTATGAAGAACTCTTATGGTTTAAAAAGTACAACATTCAACAGTCTTTGAAAGTTATATAAAAGGACATCAAAATGCAAGAACATAATGCCTAATGGGAAGGGGTGTTCCAACAGTCAATGCTTTACAGAGATATAAAGCATAAATGGCATACACAATATATATTGTAAAAAAATATTTCCTCTACCCATCTATGTATATTAATCCTCTATAAAACAAATACCAGAAATTTCATGTAACTGCTTAAATCAGAATATCTTGAAGTTTTAACATTCGAAGCAAACATTGTAATAGTATAACAAATTAAATGCAATGGGAGCGCTTGAAGCACATAAAGATAAGGAAAAAGAACAGGCACATACCGAGCTCTTGAAGGCTTACATCTGGAGAAAGAAAAGAATTCTCCTTCATCTTATTTGTGTGTATTTGAAGAATTTGCAAACGGCCATTTTCATCAGGCAGGTTTATTTCGACATGAACCTCTAGGCGCCCAGGTCTAGAAAAAGAACATGCCAAAGAATAAATAATCAGACGGATGCTTTTAGAAAAAAAATAAACGAAAAAAAGTTGAACTCAGGGAACTGCAAAGAAGTAGAGCAAGATATTTATGAAATTCACAGTACTCTTTTAAAAGTCTTTTAACATCTCTCACTATATATGCACAGCAATTTCATGAGAGAGAGAGAGAGAGAGAGAGAGAGTTGAATCCAAATCAATCGGCAAGTACGTCTCCTTTATCCCAAACCCAACCACCCCAATTTTTTTCTTCTTTTCGCACCCTTTGCCTCACAAAATCAATTTACCTATCACCAAGATCTATCAAAAAGGAAAATAGAAAACAATTCCCCCCCCCAAAAAAACTGAACTAATATTTCCATTATTAATTAATTCTCTACCTTGAAGTCTCACAAGTAAGGAATTGCATAGTGTAATTAGATCCAATTTTCAAGTCTAATGTTCAAATATTTGATGGTTATTATAGTTTTGTGCTACTATAAATATCATACAGTATCGCAATTTAAATTGATCTAGCAAGGTGATAAGCTAACCTTAGCAGGGCTTCATCCAGTAAATCCTTTCGATTAGTCATTCCAATAAGCAATACATTGTTTAAAGACTCAACACCATCTATCTAAAATGCGAAAAATTAGTTAGTATTCTATAAAATCCACTTGAAAAAGAATATTAAATTCAAAATTACTTACCTTTGTAAGGAGCTGATTCACAATGCTGTCATGTACTCCTGTTCCATCCCTTGTTGACCCTCTGGCCTGAATTCAGATGAGTGTTTAGTATATAATAACAAACAGCAAAGTCAACAAATCAGAAATTATGTGCCGCCCTACGCATGTCACTAGAACCAATGTCAATGGGCTAAAAATGTCAAGGTGCTCTCAATGTACATTTATCCATTATTTTGAAACCACAACTTACTATGCAACTGTTTGCCTGGCAATTAAAATAGCTTCTCTATCCGAGAAGCAAAAGCTAAGAATTTGCACCCTTCACCCCCCCAAAAAAAACCTGGAGTGTTTCTAATGTGGGAGGTAAAAAGAGCTTCTGGACCAAGGTCCGTATTCAGCAAGAAGCTTCTGAACAATATTCATGAAAAACAGGTGGAGCATATTTAACAGTTGTACTCTGAAAGCACTGGTGCAGAATCATCAGCAAGGGTGAACAAAGTCTATATTTTAAAGGTTGCTTCCAGCTTCACATAAAAGTTCACTAGCAAAAGAAGCAATATCATCTCTTTGGGGATAATAAGTCGAGCGACACATACAGGAAGAAATTTATAAAAAATATGCACAAAAATATAGAAGACCTAGAATCAGGATAACTATAACGCTCAGTTACAAAACAAATTAAAGAATAAGAAATGGCAAGAAACAGGGCACAAGATTTAAACCTTACAAATAGCATCAATTTCATCAAATATGATTACATGGAGGTCGCTCTGATCACCTGACAATAATAGTATGCATGAAATACAAAAACAACAAGGAAAATAACTGCAGGAAGATACAGAAGAGGATTTTTACAAATCTGCATACCTTGAGTCCTCTGGTCATTTTCAGCATCTGCAAATAAGTCTCTCACATTTTTCTCTGTTTCTCCAACATATTTGCTTAATACTTCAGGTCCATTTACAATCTACAATTTAAGACGGCAAGTTTAGGATTACATAATCCTCAAGAATGAAGAAGATAGGTTAAAAAGAAAATCCAACCTTAGGTTCTTTGCCATTCAACAATTTCCCTATTTGGCGGGCCATAAGGGTCTTGCCAGTACCAGGAGGTCCATAGAGTAGCATTCCCTTAACATGCTTGATACCCAACCTGGAAACCATAATCATCATAATACATTGAACAAGATACTCGACTCCATAAGTAGTGGTCAAACTGCCAACTTGATGTCAAGAGCATTACTTATTAACAACATGAGGAGGAAAAACTCGAGAAGCAAATGCTCTTCGAAAGATGTCTGTGAACTCGGCACTTAATCCGCCAATCCCCAATTTTTCCAAGTTAAACTCTTTCTGTTTGAAAAGGTTGCTACTGGCAGCTTCACGTTGGTTGATTATCTGTATGTATGAATTCAAACACACACACACACACACACACACACATGAATACATCAAGAAGTGATGTGACAATAATATTGTGCACAAGAATTTCATAAAAATCAAGAAAAAGGACCTTAATTCCCGAGTTTGAAGAAGCTTCAAATACAATATATGTGTCCATGGATATCATTCCTCTATCCAATGGAGTAGAACTTTCCTGTCCCTCCAGCATAGCCTGATTGACTGTAAAGATATAGTTTATCCCATAGAATTCAAATGACACTCTTTGACCAGTTGTCATAACCTGCAAACCATAGATAGGTTTAACTATATGCTTTAATTTTCAAAATAGCCAATAGGAGCATGATACACATATATATATTAGGGAAGCTAAAATGAGCTTAAGGGTTCTCAGAGTAGAAGCTGAAATCGGAACATTTAGTTCTAGAAGCAAACCATAGATAGGTTTAACTATATGATTTAATTTTCAAAATAGCCAATAGGAACATTTACTCTTTGACCAGTTGTCATAACCTGCAAACCACAGATAGGTTTAACTATATGATTAATTTTCAAAATAGCCAATAGGAACATGATACACATATATATTAGGGAAGCTAAAATGAGCCTATGGGTTCTCAGAGTAGAAGCTGAAATTGGAAAATTACTTCTAGCAGCAGTAGGAAGGTGTTGGCTATCTACACGTTAAAGCCGTTAGGGCTTTCTCTGAATACCTCCATTCAAAAAGCACATGCGCAAAAGCTAACTGAATAGGCTCTTATGCTATATAAGAATTCGGTCAGAAAGTTATTTAAGGCATGGTGCAATCAATTCACTCCAAAAAACATGATAAACTTAAGAGAGGCAATATTTTACACATATAATATAACACTGAATCAAAGACAAGATTCATGATGGTGATTGTGCCCAAACCAAAATAAACATTAAATTAGGCCAAACAGTAGTGATTTGAACAGAAACTCGTAGATTATAAATGCTATAGATGGACATTCCATGAATATATAGTATTCATGATGAGCCCACCAACTTCCCGGCGAGATGCCTACGGTTAAAAACAACCGACATGTCAAGATCCAAATTCGAATTGGTTCCAGGTCCTGGTCAGAGACCACTGTGTTCGCGCTGGCGGTCCAACAAAGAGGTGTAGTTTTGGCCTACATTCATCAACAGAACAAAAACATAACAAGCGATGACAAGGAAAATGGACACCTTACCTGGTCAGTAAATCTTTTCCGAAGTTGCTGAGCAAGAAGAACAGCATCTAACTGCAAAATAAACAGAGGTTCACATGTCAAAACACCAATTAACCTAGCTTGCATTACTTTCTTAACAAGAACTTTTAAAAAATTGTTATTACTTGCTCAGTTCGATTAGCCCTTCCTTTAACGAACTCCAGCTCCAATGTAAGAAATGCCAGATTGAAATTATCAGGAGGAACAAAACTGAAAAGAAGTATATTGGAAAGAAAAGATTACACAAAAAGTATATGGATGACTTGATTCAACAGAAATAATGAACCAGAGTTCTTGTACCTCGTAACAGATAATGAATCACCAGCAGAAACTTTTGTTTGCCTACGATGGATCGCATTTAGGGCGATGTGACAATCAGGAACTCCAGGATGATCAGTGTGATTTTGTTAAGGATCATCACAAAGCAACTTGATACAATGAAACTGAATCGGATTGATTAAGAGAGACAATACCAAACAAATTTTTTTCAAAAAACCCAGGATTCTTTAGCACTCTTAATGCCGTTCAACATTTCAATATGGTAAAGCCATATGGAGATTTCCTCAATAGAGGCCATTTTAAAATAGACTTCTCAACTTTTTTTTTTTTTTCCTGATTGTCAATCCTCGACATTTATAATTTTAATTCGACCTATTTCCTAAAGTGAATTGAGGACTTGTTAAAGTTAATGGCTATGTTAGATATCAGCGTTAAAAGTTAATAAAATTCACATGAGAATAATTTAATCTAACCAAATGGCTGTTAAATAAAACAAAATTCCTAATTTGATCAATGAAATTAAAGCAAATCAAGAAAATCAAAAGTTGAGGAGCTCTCAATCAAAAGCAAAAAACTAATTTGTGCGTCCGATTCCAAAAGGACTACAGTTGAGGGGGTCCACGTACAGCTTTTACCTCACAAGTTTTGCATTCAGGTCCCTACCATTTTCTCCTATTGCAATATGAGAGTTTTCGTTAATTTCCTCAATTTGATCTAAATCACCATCTAATCAAATGTTGGACTCCTTTGATTATTTAGTAGCTTCGATAACATTTCCGTCGAGTCAAAAGAAGGATTCGAAATGTAAGAACTAAGATTACAGCAGAATCGTGCATCAGATCAGCCAAAAAAAAACCCCGAAAAATATAAAGAATTAAAGGGAAAAAGAAAGAAATTGGGATCGGAGAGGAGTGTGAGGGGTCGTGAAAGGATATCATAGGGTGAGAACGATGGAATCGCCCACCATTGCTAGGGTTTGGCTCGATCCGGAGAGGGAGAACCTCCTCAGATCCGCGGCGGAGCAGTAGGCGAGGTTGGTAAGGGCGAGTTCCTGGCTCGGCGTGCTCGCCACGATCATCATCGTCGTGCCTCCGCCGTAGCCTTGACTCCCCGCCATTTTCGAGGAGGAGAGAGATATGTAGGAGACGATGGATCGATGGATCGATCGAGAGATTGAGATCGAGAGAGAGAGAGAGAGAGAGAGAGAGAGAGAGAGGAGGAAGAAGGGAAGAGTAAGAGAGAGGGAGCGCGTTCGATTCAAAGGTTTCTTCTCTGGTTAATTACAATAAGATTAGCGCGGGGGGGTAGTCGGTGACGAAACAGAAGGATCTCTGATTTCACATGTAGTCGGCGCCGAAAACGCCGTGGCCGCCGACTTCTATGTGTTAACCCTCAAAACATGTTCAAGGTACTACCAGCATAAGTCGGTGGCGTAACGCTTTCTTCGCCGACTTTTACTGATCGTTAGAGATACTATTCGTTAACTAAACACCCATGATTGCCGAGCTCAAACTACCTAGTTCAATCTAATGATCTGAGTCCAACTACTGTAATCCTACTAGTGCGAGGCTTTTGTTCTTTTAACTCATTTTTAATGATAGAGTTTTTGAACCGACGATTCAAAATAATTAGATATGGCTCGGAGTATTCGACATATTTAAAAATTACGTCTCATAAATTTTCGTCAACGGATATTGTATGATTAAAAGGGTTTCAAAATTGACGAATTTAATGACCAGTATGAAGCATTTGCTCATTTAACTAATGGTGAAGAACGACTCAATTTTGTTGAATTCTTTATAAGAAAGGTTATTTATCATCTACATCAAGGTCAACAATTCTAATCTTGAATTAAAAATTTTAATCCTTTATTTCTAGAAATTTTTCTAGTTGTGGCCCTTCATTAATTTAGTTGCTACTTAATACAGTAATTATACGTAGTTGCCCTTGTAAATTGTTAATTACTACCGCTTTATTTTTCTTTTTGGCCATTTAATTCAACAAATATCTAATCTACAACTTTTGTGGACTCTTAAAAAAAAGTCCTCTCTGATCATGATAAACAAGGAAATAGATCCAAATTACTGTTTCACATAAAAAAAGAATGCCCAATCAAAGATAAGTAATATAGCATTGGTTATGCAAATTATAAACATGTACAAAAAGAAAAAGAAAAAAATAATATTAAAGCTAGACAACTTAGATTATAAAGCTAAGCTCCATCTCGATGCTTGTACAAGGAACTTTTTTAAATATGTAGTTGCCTTTTACAAAAAAAAAAAAAAAAAACAAAACAAAACAAAACAAAACAAACTTTATGCAATTTATACTTGTTCTAATTTGTGTCAGAATAAATTTTACATTCGGAAACAAACACAGTTATCCTCTAGTTCTATAACCAAATATAATCTAGGTAAGTTTAGTTGGCGAACTAAATTTTGGAGAACAACTTTTGTTGTTCCTGTGAATAGGAGAATATTCCGGTACATGATAAAATAATTATAAATTTGTGTTTGAATGCATTCAGGGATATTCTAGAGGATAACCTTAGTAGCGTTTGGATAAGAAGTCTAGAGCAGTGTTTAAATATATTTTTAAAAATAAAATAATTAATTTATATTATATAATAAAATTAAATATAAATATATTATCATAAAAATATTATTTATATTAATATATTTATTTATATATCTATTTATCTAATAAAATAAAAAGAAGAACAAAGTTGTTCTTAGTTCTCCTAAAAAAATTTTTCATTGGGTTGTTACAGACCAACCCGCTTTGATCGGAACAATCTGTTCCCCTCTGTTCTTTCACAGTTTGATTACAAATTCGGAGATATTCGGTATTGTTCCGGAATATCTTCTCCACCAAACGCAGCCTTAGATGATTAGGTAATATGTCATTTTAATTTAAAACATATTGGATACGAGTTTCACATGTCACAACATTTAGCGGAAAGGAAAGGTAACTTTTTTTTTTTTTTTTGAGAGCTGATACTAATGGTTCATATTTTACTAGTACCAGATGAATTTTTTTAAAAAAAAATTTGCCCCAAAATAAGGGAATATACATTACCTCTGTCAGGTGAGAAGCTGTTAATATCAATTCCCTTTCCTTTCAAAGCAAGTTGCAGTGCTTTCACATGTTTGTTTCCACCGAATCTTTGCTTTGTATCTTCGAAAAGATTCTCTATTACTCAAAAAGAAACTTGTATTCCTTTGTATTGATTTCTACATCAATCCAACAGTATTCTAACATTATGAATTTTATACTGACCGTTTCTAGCGCAAATGAAAAAATATTTTGATAGTTAGTATGCAGTTATTTAATACTTTTAGCTGTTAGACTATTTGGTTCCACAAAAAAGTGTGAAAACAAAATTCGAGAAAAAAGTTCTTTATGAAAAACTCTTTTCTAACTTTTAATTCTGTCTATTTGGTTAAAAAAAAAAAGGCCTTTTTGCATAAAAAATTCACTTATTTTGGGCTTTTGCAAAATCGGGTCACCTTTTTCGTTTTTGCAGATTCGGTCCACTTTTTCAGCAAACTGACCAAAATACCCTTATTACTTTTTCTCTTTCCTCTTTCTCTCTCCTCTTCGTTTCTGTCGTTTTTTTTTTCTTGCCGAAAAAAAAAGAGACGGACCGGACCGTCGCCTCCCTCCTCACCCTCCTTCTTCACCGTCGTCTCCCTCCTCACCCTCCTCTCCACCGCCCGCGACCTTCTCCTCCTCTCCCCCGCCGCCGCCGCCGAGCCCACCCCCACCGTCGTCTCCGTCGCCGTCGCCGAGCCCACGGCCATGGCGGTGGCGGCGAAGGCGGAGGAGAGCGGGGGGGAGGGGAAAGGAGGGGGTCGCGCGACTCCATGGCCACCACCACGCTCTCCTTGAACGGCACCGCCCCGCCGTCGCTGTCGCCGTCGCTATTGGCGCTGTCGTCGTCGTCGTCTTCCACCTTCTTCGATGCCGCGTCGTCGAGTATGGAGCCCGTGTCGGCGCCGGGGGGCTCAAAGAAGAGGCGGTCGACGTGCGCCGACGACTTGATGCCGCGTATCACGCTCTCCGACAACTCGCCGTCGCACTACTCATCGTCGGACGGCACTGTCGACAGGCTGGTTATGTCCCAATCGCGCCCCTCGTCCGACGAGTTGGTGAAGCGCGACTCCGGCGAGTCCGGTCGGTACACCGAGTTGGCCGTCTTGTACATGCAACCCGACGACGGCGAGGCGGAGAAGAAGACGACGGCGAAGAAGAAGGCCTAAACTAGATGCGGAGGCCGAGGCGGAGAAGAAGACGACGGCGAAGAAGAAGAAGGGGAGGCCGAGCGGCAAGGCGCAGGAGGGGGAGGCGGAGGCGTAGCCGGCGCTGGCGCCGGCGCCGCGCGTGTTCTTCTCTGTCGGCGCCGCCATCCTCCCGCCGCTGCACAGAAGCCGCCGACCAGCGAATGGTGTAATAGTGCAAATGGTGTAATGATGTAATGGTGCAAATGGTGTAACGGTGTAATGGTGCAAATAGTATAATGGTGTAATAGTGCAAAATTGTAATGGTGTAATGGTGTAATGGTGCAAATGGTGTAATGGTGTAATGGTGCAAATGGTGTAATGGTGTAATGGTGCAAAATTATAATGGTGTAATGGTGTAATGGTGCAAAATTATAATGGTGTAATGGTGTAATGGTGCAAATGGTGTAATGGTGTATGGGTGCAAAATGGTGTAATGGTGTAATGGTGTAATGGTCCCCATTCCTCGCCGGCGCCGGCTGCGCCTCCGCCTCTCCCTCCTGCGCCCTGCCGCTCGGCCTCCCCTTCTTCTTCTTCGCCGTCGTCTTCTTCTCCGCCTCGGCCTCCGCATCCAGCCCGACCCCGTTCGCCGTGGCCGCTGCCGCTGCAGCGACGGGATCAGTCCGCAGCGGCGGGGGAGATGAGGAGGGGGTCGCGGGCGGTGGAGAGGAGGGTGAGGAGGGAGGCGACGGTGAAGAAGAAGGCGACGGTGAAGAAGGTGAAAATTACACCTTTTGAGTAATATTTACACTGTTTCTATTCTTATTGTACTTTTTCAGATGTAAACTGCATTCATTAAAATGAAAATTATACTCTTTAAACGAAAGTTGCAGTGTTTTCCTCTTGTTGTACCATTTTTTCTCTTGTTACATTATTTTTTATCTTAAACTGCACCATTTTAAGAGATATTTATACTGTTTCTCCTCTTGTTGCACCATTTCTGTGTAAATAAGAGAAGAAATAATACAACAAGAGGAGAAACTGCACTGTTTTAAGAGATATATCTATTATTTCTCCTCTTGTTGCACAATTTCTATGTAAACAATAGGAGAAATAGTGCAACAAGAGTAGAAATAATGCAAAAAGAGAAGAAACTGCACTATTTTAAGAGATATATCTACTGTTTCTTCTCTTGTTGCACTGTTTCTCCTCTTATTGCACCATTTCTGTGTAAACAATATGAGAAATAGTGCAACAAGAGGAGAAATAATACAATAAGAGGAGAAACTGCACCCCTTTAAGAGATATTTATACTGTTTCTCCTCTTGTTGCACTGTTCTCCTCTTGTTGCACCATTTTTGTATAAACAAGAGGAGAAATAGTGCAACAAGAGGAGAACCAGTGCAATAAGAGGAGAAACAGTATAAATATCACTTAAAAGGATGCAGTTTAAGATAAAAAATAGTATAACAAGAGAAAAACAGTGCAACTTTCGTTTAAAGAGTGTAATTTTCATCTTAATGATTATAATTTACATCTGAAAGAGTGCAATAAGAATAAAAACAGTGTAAACATCTCCCAAAGAGCGTAATTTTCGTTCAAAGAGTATAATTTTTATCTTAAAGCAGGAGTTTACATCTTAAATAGTACAACTTATAATTTTTTTGCAATTAACGATGCAATTTCATCTTCATCATTCTTTTTATATAATTTTTTTTTATTTTTTTTTCTGTTTTTTCTATAAATTTTTTTTGTCACCTTCTCTGCCAACAGCTACGGCGCCGGTGACGATACCGCTATGGACCCCCCGCTCCAAGGCTGTAGCGCCACAGTGACCTTTACGGTGTCGACGTCGGTGCCGGCGAAGATAAATCGTCGTCGGAGGCAGCAGAAAATGAGGGAGAGAGAGAGATGAGAAGGACGGGGAAGGGTGAGAGAGGCGTCGTCGTCGGAGACGGTGGAGAAGAGTCGGAGAAGAAAAGAAAAGAAAAAAGCAAAAAAAAAAATCGCGGCGTGGCCTTAACGGGGTTGGAGGCGAGGAAGGTGGGGGGTGCATGGACGAGGGCAAGGGCGAGGGCGAGAGCATGAGGGTGAGAGGCGAGACGGACCGTTTTTACCTCCGCTCCGCCTCCGCTCTGTCGGCGAGAAAAAAAAAAGAACAAGAGAAACGAAGAAGAGAGAGAAAGAGGAAAGAGAAAAAGTAATAAGGGTATTTTGGTCAGTTTACTGAAAAAGCGGACCGAATCTGCAAAAACGAAAAAGATGGCCCGATTTTGCAAAAGCCCAAAATAAGTGAATTTTTTATGCAAATTGGCAAAAAAATAAACTAGTTTTTTTGGAAAGTTTTTTTTCTCAAATTTTAGGAAAAGCTAGTGTTTTCGTTTTTTTGATTTTTTTTTTTGAAAAAATGAAATGAAAAAAGTTTCTAAAAAAATAGTTTTTAACTCTTGAAAACGGGCGTAAAGCTGGAAAAAGATTTTGCATAGAAAACTTTTTTCTTAGAATTTTTTTTTCCACACTTTTTTCAAGAACCAAATAGTCCTAAGCCGATTTCTAAAATAAAAGAACAAAGCGGATAGCATGGTTTCTATAGTTAAAATATAACATGCCTTCACTTAATTATCCTTTCTGATCTATTTTTGGTTCTATTTTCAGCGGCAACAATCTCTAACGATGAGTTCGACTAAGGAATCGATATTCGGTATCCGGGGATCCCACGTTAGTAGTTTAGTTGCTTCACATTTCTAGCAACCTTTAGCTTGAGCCTCAAAACTAAGAGATTTAATTTGACGCTTCTAATTCCAGTGCAAAAAGAAGTTGCGAAAAGAAGACTTAAAGCGACGCTACTTCTCATATCGCTACTCACACATCACTTTTCAAATTGCAATGTATTACCCAAAAGATCGATTTAGTAAAAATAAATTTAGAATTTTTTAGCAGTTTTACTTGCGTGCATGATGAATATTAGGTAAATATGTTGCGTAGAATGATTGAAGAAGAAATGAACAAGGGAACGAAATAATAGACATGAATAAATATCCTCGCACACATGCATGATGAATATCAAGTAAAAATATGCCATGTGGACTAACTAAAGAAGTAATGAAAAAATAATGAAATAATATACAGAAACATATACTCATGGTCACTCACATGTACGGTGAATATCAAGTAGGTATGCAAACGGATCTGGGTTGGTGGAGCTCCCGTCCCGATCCGCTCCGAATGGAACAGTAAATGGGAGAAAATAAACGGATTTGGGACGGGAAACGAAGTAATTTTTATAATCCGGGACGGATTCGAAGCAGGAGAAATTTTGAGCCGCTCAGAATCTGCCCCGTATCCGTCCTGAAAACTATTTATATTTTAAAAAATATCCCTAAAAAATAATGTAGTTACAAAAAAGTCCAAAATACAAATAATTTAGTGCTCTCATTTTTTATGTACTTGAAACTTTTGAATTTTACTTTGAATTGTGATTGATATTTTTAATTTTTATAATTAATATTGTTAATTATATATATAATATTATTAAAAATTATTAATTTATATNCTTTGAATTGTGATTGATATTTTTAATTTTTATAATTAATATTGTTAATTATATATATAATATTATTAAAAATTATTAATTTATATTTTATAAAATATTAATAATATTATAATTTTATAAAAAATATTAGTTGGCGGGGGCAGATTCGGGGCGCCGACGGAAGGTAGGTTACGAGACGGAGCGGATTATGGGATATATTTTTTAACTCGTCACAGATTCGGGACGGAATTTACTAGTCAGGGCGGGAGGTGGGGCGGGGTTCCCGCCCCTAGATCTGCCCCGTTTGCATATCTAATATCAAGTGAACATAATATATAGGCTGATCGAAGAAGTGGTGAGAAAGACTGAAATAATATAGTAGATAGAAAAATATGATAGAATTACAAATACAGGAATCAAGCTTAAAATGTCCTTCAAAACGGATTGAGGGGCCATAGGATTTACTTTGATACTATGTTATCCAAAAATCGATCTTGTAAAATGCGAACTTGAGTTACGTAAACTCAAGTGATTTTACACCAGGCGCATCCGACTTCAACTGGATGTTTTCTTCAATTAATTTATCTTGCAAGATAACTGAACAATTTTAATTTAAATCCGAAATTTATGAATGTGCAAGGCTTTTAAAACATAAAATATATTTCAAAACTCCAAAGTTTATTTTACATTAGAAAGCAAAAAATGAGGGAACCGAAAGGAATCTAATCTACGAACTCTACCTTCGATCTATTTCTATATACTGTGTGTGATATTAGAATAGCTCGTCATAACATGTACCGTGTCTCAAATTCGAAACTTATTTTATTCATTCCCGCTAATACCATAAGAGATTGTTGCTAAAATTTCAACAAACTACCACCAATATTCAAGAATTTAACATGAATTCAATAAAGAAGCGCAGTGATCAATTTGTACCCCTATTATCAATCACAAATCAAGTAGTATCAAAATGCGTACATATAGTTAGGTCATAACTTTAATTAGTTCGTTTATATCGTTAAGGATATTCAATAAGAACAAGAAAACTTGAACTATTTTAATTGCACAATTTAGAGAGATTTTTTTTTTTTTTTTTTGAAAATAACACCATAAGGCATTTATTCTATATGATAAGGAGTTACAGACTTCTCAAACTCTGCGAAAGAAGACCAACTAGAAGCTACCTGGGAACCAAGGCCCCATTTAGCTAATTTATCAATACGTTGTGAAAAAGAACTATATCTAGACGACCACCCTATAAGAATATTATTGTTGGACTCCAAAAGACGTCGAAGCGAAGCAATACGCTCTAATTCTTGTAGTGAAAACGAATTATGCTGGTCCTTAAACAAACAAGAATGAATGATAGTAGTCGAATCTGTGTAAATTGAGTACTTGATATTAAGCCGATTATTTAGAAACCACTTAACTGCCTCAGAATCACAGATTTCTCAAATTCCATGATCGAGAGTGTAATGAGGGAGTGATCGGAGGATCCGTCAATCCTAAGTCTAAAATAAACCATCGAAGAAACGCAATTTGCTCTCACTGGATGATTCCACGATCAACCTTTAGGCGAACGACAGTCGATCGTAATTGGTAGAGCAGTTGGCCGCGGCTGTAGCCGATCATCTGTGTTTCCCGTCGATCAACCGTGAAAGCATGGTTGTTCGACCGTACACTAACCAGAACTGCATGCATGAGTCCAAACTTTATTGGAGTACGTGGTGCCTAGGGGTGTAAACGAGCCGAACACGAGCGAGCTTAGGTCGGCTCGTGTTCGGCTTGTTTAATAAACAAACCGAACACGAGCTGGCTTGTTAAAGTATCGAGCCAAAAAATTCAGCTCGTGTTCGGCTCGTTAATAAATGAGCCGAACACGAGCTAGCTCACGAGCTGGCCAACGAACAATAAGTTAAAAGGATTACATTTAATATATATAAAAAATAAATTTATAAAATCTTATCNATTATTTATTTATTTATATAAATATAAATTATATAAATATAAAATATATGTATTTGAGCTATTATTGAGCCGAACACAAGCAAGCTAACCCCATCTCGTGTTCGGCTTGTTTATTAAACAAGCTAAACAATTCAGCTCGTATTTGACTCGTTTACTAAACAAGCGACTTTATCTCGAACTGATTTCGAGCTCATCACTAGCCAGCTCGCGAACAACGAGCTGGATTGCCACCCTAGTGGTGCCAGAACTCTGATAATCCTTGCGGTAGCTCGTATCAAAATTAAATTAAAAATTTGAGCTAAATGTTGAATTTAAATATCTCAATAGTCAATTTAGCTCAAAAATATTAAATTTGAATATGTAAAAAGCTTTTAAATTTTCCAAAAATCAGTCCAACTTTAAATTTTAGATTCGAAATTCATAACCAATCCAAATCTCGAAATTTGGGTCGGAATCATGACAATTTCAAACTCGCGTTATAGGACAGAGGATCCCCATATATTAAATTTTTCACCCCTCCCCCACTCACCAAAAAAAAAGGGAGTATCCGTACATTTTACTTTTTCCTTCTTTTTTGTTTTTTTTGTCTCGTTCGTGCCCTCGCCGCAAACCCTCGTCCTCGCCGTATTTTTACTCATCGAAGGTACAGAGGGAACCCTAAACGGATCTAGGGTTTCATGTAGTTCTCTTTTCCGAATAGGGCGAATGTGAAGTAGTGTTTCTTTTTTTCTAATTTTTCTTTTATTAGTGGGTTTTTTTTGATGGATCTTGATGGGATTGTTTAATTGAGTGTTGGTTTCGAATCGGGTTTCGGTGCGTCCGTGATGGGAAAATCCGACCCAACTCTGGTTTCGTTTGTTGGTTGAGAAATTGCTCTGTACTATGTGTGCAGTTATTATCAGAGAGAGAATGAAAATTGCCTTTGATCCGTCGGAGCGAGTGGTTCGGGTTTTGATTGTGGTGTCGATATGGCACGGCACAATGGCATGTCTCGACACTCATTCTATTTTATATGTTGGGCGTTAGCCAAACCAGTCCCGATCCAAACCGTGCGGAGTATCGTGACAATTTCAAAAGTATTGTAAAGTTAAATATTAAAATAGAAAATTCTCTACACGAAAAAAGATTTTTTTTTGGATTTATAGAAGATGAGAGAAGAGCAAGAGACGGAAAGAGGGCTTGAATTGAAGCTATTTTACGTTAAAGAGGAGTTAGGTATAATTTCCTTTTTGTTTGGTGAATTTTGTTTCGCTTGTATTTTTATTTAATTTCTCTCTTTTATGATTGTGCCAACAATAGCTTTGTTTGGTGAATTTTGTTTTGCTTGTATTTTTATTTGATTTCTCTCTTTTATGATTGTGCCAACAATAGCATTTTTGCTGAGCAGACGGATTTATGGTAAAAATCTGATTTGACGTTTTCGTTGCAGAATTTCAACAATCGATATCGAATCAACAGCAGTCGGTATTAAAGCGAGTTGCGGATTCTTAAAATCTGATATCAGGACAAGTAGCAGGTTCCCAACAATTGGTATACCACATAACTATTTTGATATTTCAAAATGTGCTTTTTTTTTCACCTTACAATTAAATGATTTGTTGGGTTTAGAGTGTTCCTTGATAAACTGCCATACTATCCACTTTTTACCTTTATCTTTTTTTTTGTTTTTTTCCCTTGAGATATATTAATTCTTTTCTTTTCTTTTTTTTTTTTTAACCTGCTCCTGTTTACATGAGTTTGCCACTTAATTATATTACTGAATAGTTAATTTAAGTTCAATACTTCATGATATCTGTCACTAGCATGGAACTGTTGAATATCTTTTCTATCAACCTACTTGTTTACTACAGTTTAATCCTATATAATTGGAATTTGATATAACCATCCAAATATCCTGTTACATTAGGGATTCTGAAGTGTTGTATGAGAATCACTACGAGCTTTTTCGTCAAAGATTCGCTAAACAACTTTTTGTTGCAAAAGAAGTAGAAATTTCAAATTAAAGTTTTTGCTTTAGGTCCCGAAGCTCATTTCCTTAATAAAAGTTGTAGATTATTTTCATTCGCCAAACTAGCCTATTGCATGACTGAGTACAATAGTTGTCACTAATCTTCTTTTCTCTAACATTTTGGCTCTTTGAATCTATACAGGGACCTTTAACACAACGAAAAAAACTAGAAAATGTAAAGTTATTTCCTTCTTGTGAACAATTATCTTCTTTTATTAAAGATTATTTGTTTATCATTCAATCAGGCAAACAGTGATCGTTGTGAAAGACAATGGAAATGAATGACTTTTCAACCATAGAAAATTTTTAATCTCTGTATCTGTTTTTTTTTTTTTTTTCTTTTCTTTTCTTTTCTTTGGTTGGGTGCTGTCACCAAAATTTCAGAAGAATGAAGAGTTATATCAAGTTGCAACTTCTTCACATGTTATTTTTTGCCATATCTTTGCTTTCTATCGAAAAAGCGCTTCTTTGTTAGTTGAAAAGAAACTAGTATTCCTTGTATAGGGTCTTTCTAAATACAACTGTATGTTGTTTAAGAGTACTGAAAACAGTATTTCTTTCAGCTATTTAATTCTACAGTATTTATTTCAGTAATTTAATTCTACATGTCCCTACAACTTTTCTATCTCCTAGTTCCTGCATTTTTATTCCCACATTTTGAACTTGATCTTACTTGAGACTCACTTATATATGTAGTTGGAATCATGTTGCAAATATTGTAGGATGAACAAATTTCTAGAAAATAGAACTTACAGGGAATAATTTTACTGAATTACTGTCATATTTTTCTTTTCTTTCAAATTTGCATTCTTCTTTTATATATCTCGCATTTTTCAAGATTTAATGGAATGTTAATTTTAGGAAATTTCACTCTACGAGCGTAAAGGGGTTCAAAAGCTAAAAGTAAAGCACAAAGTAAGCAGATTGGTTTCATATGATGTACATATAAAATGCTACCAAATGCGAAAAGAATCTACAATTTAGAACATCATCTAACACCCTGCCTTACACTTTAACCATAAATCAGTTTTATGTAACCTGAAGGGAGATAGAGGTAAATATTGGTCGTTGTATCTATACCTATATATTATTCCTCTTAAATGGCAACATGTCCTTCATTATTGAGTGTCGGCTCTAATCAGAACCGGCTCAAATCCTCGACATGTTTTCTTTTTTTTTTGCTTGAATCGAATCGGATTTTTCTCTTTCTTTGCTTGAACCGAATTGATCATTGTTGTGTGTGGGCTCTCCCGAATCGGCTCAAGCCTTTTACATGTTTTTCTCTTTCTTTGCTTGGAATGAACAAGATTTCTCTCTTTCTTTACTAGAACCGAACCAGATCAACCTTCTTTTTTTTGCTTGAACTGAATCGGGTCACACCTCTGCATTTAGCCGAACTGTTCCTCTTCTTCTTCCTTCAGTTTCCTTCATCGGCAAGATGAATGACCCTTTATCATCGTTTCTTCCATCGCAGTTTTCTCTTCCATTGTCGTCGTTTTTTTTTTTTTCTCCAATTATCTACCCGTCGTATCGCAGGGTTACTATACTACTTTCTCTTTATTCATGAAAGGTGAAACAATTTAGGCAAAAGAGCAGAGTGCAGAGTTTCTTGCGCACTCGTGATTTATGCTTCTTAAGATCACTTCTGGTCTTATGGAAGGAATTACATTTGTTTTGTAATAAGAAACATGTAAGTTTATAAAGCAATAATTCCTTATAACAATTTACATGTAGTATCTCTCTTTATCCATCACATATTGAATTTTAATGGACTCCATGTGTATTGAAGTTAATTATCAAAAATGTACTGATGTAAATACAGAGTGATAACTTATGATATGTATAGTTTAGTATTCTTTTCCTATTTTGATGCACGATGTCAATGTCGTTGTGACCTTGAATTGCACGTTTAGCGACATGAAAGCTTATTTAACATGAAAAGAGATCTCTTGGCAGGAAATTAAAGAAGGCTTTCATGCACAATCTACCGAACTTAAAAAAGATCAATGAGGTTAGTAACATGTTTGACAGGCTAGAAAAAAGATTCACCGCCCGTGAATAGATCACAAGGTATGATTTTGACAACCTTAAATTGCCATTTGAGCGGCAGATCCAGTTCATTTTATAGGTATTTGGTTAGATGTGTAAAAAAGATGCTTTCCTTTTTATTAAAACTCATGAAATATGGCTGCAACTCTTCCAATGTGCTCCTTGATGGTGAATCCAAAACCTCTCTACCAGTTATATCTATCTTTACTTGGCCTTTTATGTTGGAGTCATATTTTTATTACGCAGATGATTAATGCTACGCTTACAAATTTGTCCTATAGGCGTCTATGAACTCATGGTATCGAAAGGATGGATCTATTCCTTAGCTTCACAAACATCTGCAATAAAATTTGGCCACTTAAGCAAGCTTGATAGATGTTTGTGGATCCTGTTTGTAGGCTATGTGGGTGTTCTGGAGTTGCTAGATTGAGCATAGGGTGGATCAATTGAGTATTGTTGCTTCATTTGATTTGACCTGTTGAATGTCGAGCTTTGATGGTGGTGGATTTATTTTGGTTAGGATTCTCAAATTTTGACTGATTTCCAATTAGAATAACATTATGTGGAGAATATGGCTAATCTCTTGTAAGGCTAAGTGCTCGATGAGTAGAGTTATGAGTATTGCAGTGGAATCTAGAGAAGAGAGAATATCACAATGTTGGTTCAATGCCTTTTGTGACTTGTGAGGCTCCTTATTGAAGAATATTAGTCTTGCATTCGATATAAATTAGAATCCTGGTCTGTATAAAATATGAGGGGTTTCTTTACCAATCAGCTTTAGCATTTGGGGTGGGTTTGAGCTCTTTAACTTGGCAGTAAAGCTTAAATCACACCTTCCTCATGAGATACGGCCCAATACCTTTCAGTTTCGGCCTTGCTTTAATTGATTATTGTCTAGTTATCAATTGGTTCATCCCGTTCTTTCAATATGGTTTATCTACTTCTTATCTAGCTTAGACCAGATCTTTCAAATCGGTTTTGCCCAATTCTTATATAACCACATTGGGTTCGTGCCATGTACTAGTAGGACCTAGCACGCGTCCTAGCGGTATGTTAAGAATATTAGTCCTGTATTTTATATAAATTAAAATCTTGGATTGTACATCATGTGAGGAGTTTTATCACTTGTCAGCTTAAGCTGTCATGGTAACTAATCATATCCCCACTTTTGCTTGATAGAAACTCGCCAGGTTGGGTTCTTCCCCCCCTTATATGTCTAATCCCTTTATTAACTTTTTGTAGTACAAATTTCTTATAATATCTATGAGGGTTAATTTCATACAAGTTCCTGCAAATATAGTGAATGGCAAATATATTCCTACGAAGTTTAACTTTCATATGTTGTTCCTACAAAGTCCTGATGTTTTCAAATATGTCCCTGCCGTTAGAATCCGTTAGAAAAATTTAGTTAATCATAGATTAGACACTTAACCCCAATTAATTTTTGACATTTTTATCCCTTTATATCATACTATTAGGGGGTGTTTGGCCTAGCTTTTAAAAAGCGCTTTTGGGCTGAAAAATGATTTTCGGCTCAATAGAGCGTTTGGCAACTCACTTTTAAAATCTGATTCTGCTTTTTAGAATCAGAAAACTGATTTTGAAGGCCCCAGAATCAGAAGCAGAAAAAAGCTGCTTCTTGAAATCTGATTCTGATTTTGGATTAAAACTTCAAATTTTTATTTTTATTTTAATTTCAATATTTAAATTTAAATTTAATTTTTAAATTTTCGATCAAATATTTCAGACATTTCAAATTTAAATTTAATTTCTTTAATTTCATAAATTTCAAATTTCAAATTTATTATTTAATTTTTATAATCTCAAATTTAAATTTAATTTTTAAATTTCAAATTTAAATTAATTTTTAAAATTCATTTAAATTTTAATATTTTAAATTATTCAAATTTTAAATTTTCAAATTTTAAAATGACAAATTTAAATATTAAATTTTAAATATTAAATTTTAAATTTTTTAATTTTATTAATATTCAAATTTAAATTTTTAATTTTAAATTTTAAATATTCAATTTTTTTTTAAATTTTAAATAATTCCAAATTTTTCATTTTAATTTTAAATTCTTAGATATTCAAATATTCTTAATTTTAATAATTTAAATTTTAAAATTATATTTTAACTTACCATATTTTATATTTTAATTTCATAATCTATTATATTATTACATTTAAATTTTAATTTAATAATTTTAATTTTAAATTTAGGATTTAAATTTTAAACTTTAAATTCTAAATTAAGCTTTGAAATTTTAATTTAAATTTATATTATATATTAATTTTATATTTTAAAAATTCATATCTTATTATATTTGTTAAATTTATATTTATATTTTTAATTTTTAATTTCATAATTATTTTAAAATTTAAAATTTAAATTAAAATATCAAATTTTAAATTTTGTACAATTTTGAAATTTAAAAATTTTAATTTTAATTCAAATTTAAATTTAGATTTTAAATTCTTTTAAAATAAAATTTAATAAAAATATTAATTTATGCAAACATCAGAAAAAATTTGCCAAACAGTTTTTCAAAATCACTTCAGAAAAATCACTTTTATCTAAACTCTGCCAAACGCTCTACAGTTTTTAACCAAAATCACTTCTCCAAATCAAAATCACTTTTTCAGAAGCTAGGCCAAACAGGCCCTTAGTCTATTATGGCTTTTGGAGAGATATATTTGTAATGGCAAAATTGAAAATATAAATAGTTCTCTAACGGTAACAAATCAGAGGAACATATTTGAAAACATCAGGATTTTTGCAGAGATAACATAGGAAAGTTGAACTTGTAGGGATATATTAGCCATTCGCTATATTTGCAGGGACCTATATGAAATTTACTCTCTCTATAAAAAGGGTAGCCAACCCCATAACCCTATTAAGGTTAACAAAGAAACCAAAGACGAGGGTCTCACTAATTGCAAGGATCCATGCAATCAGAGCCTCTTGGTAGAGAAGAAGAGCCTGGCCATCTTCCACCTTGGGTAATCTTCTTTTGTACTACTTGTTCTTAATTACAAAAGTAGTGTATTCATAGCATAGTTATAATGAAATAAATTCGGGAGTAGTTTTGTTTGGTGTGTTCTCATGCAATGAACAAACATCAAGCGAAGTTTTGGGCTTAATCTCTCTCTCTCTCTCTCTCTGGGTGTTTATGTGTATTTGCACGTGCACGTGTTCGCACATCCATGTGTCTGCATGTTTGTGAAAACAAGTGGAAGAAAAATTAACAGAACTGTAATATTCTTAGTCTCTTTCCTATCCACCCAGATTGAGAGTTGATGTTGAAGTGAATTGAATTTGTACTCTCTCTCTCTCTCTCTCTCTGTGCGCGTGCATGCGTCCGTATCTGCAGGTGTTTATGCATGCGCGCATGTGTATGCATGCTTGTGAAAACACGAGAGAGAAGTTGGTAGAGTTATAGCATTCTAGTCTCTTTCTATGAACCCCAGATTAAGAATTGATGTAGTTTAAGATCGAATCGAAGTTGTGCATGCATTCACGCAGAAGTGTGTTTGGTTCATTTGCATGCATATTTGCATCTATTTCGCGTGTTATCTTATTATCTTCGATAGTATATACCTTGCTAACCTTTTCTCTGTCTCTTTTCATTCGCTACTCAAAAGAAGGGTCAAGGGCTGAGAAGAATCGTCGCCGCAAACTTTCAAGAGACCGATAACAAACACCCGCTCAACAGCGATCCAAGCGGTCCGACCATCGACACGAACAACACGAACGAGGCCATCGTGGAGTGCGAATGCTGCGGCATGTCTGAGGACTGCACCCCCAAGTACATAAGTCGGATCAGAGAAGCATTCTGCGGGAAATGGGTCTGCGGGCTTTGCGCGGAAGCCGTGAGGGAGCAGCAGAAAAAAGCGCTTCCGGCCGTCCTCGCCGTCGACGAGGCTTTGGAGTCCCACATGTCTCTGTGCAGGAAGTTCAACAGGACTGTCAAGCTAAACCCTAAGCTCTCCTTAGCTGGTGCAATGAGGGACATAGCAAGGAAAAGCTTTGAACACAGGAACAGCTCTCACTCCAAGGGCAATTCATGTGGAGCTAGGGTTTCAACGACCATTAGCTGTGGCCCTGTTATAAACTGATGAGGATGCATGTTAATAGTTGGTATCAATGTAACAGTGTATTGGTGAAATGTGTGTGGTAGCCCCTACACTTTCACTATATTATGACCAAGTCCTTAAACATGGTACTAAAATAATTTAGTCTCTAAATATTGATATATTTTGTAATGATAACCTTGGAGCCGTTATCAATGCAAAATGAGAGATGATACCTAATAGGAGTCTATAACCTTGGTGTAAGATGTATACTGTATACATTTTATGGTTAGAATCAGAACACGTTAATGATAGTTTTATGCCATATATAATTTTTGTTCTTCAAAATTATCTTGATACAAAGACTATTGAGATTCGGTTTTTATCAACTTCATATTAAATTACCAAAACAGGGAAAATTTTCACCCAAAATTCTCAATTTGAGCCGCAAAAAAATCTTACCTACCACAACCCTGCAACAAAACCTAAGATTAGGAATCCAGTAATACGAAATGGAAGGTTCAAGGACTAATCAACCGCTGCACATCCGTTTTAAATTTAAATTATTTAAATTTAAAATTAGGGGCAATTACTTATATATCCCTAAAAAGTTTTCGACTTTCTGATTTACCTCTCTTAGAAGGTTAATATTGAAAATACTTTTTTTACATTTTAAGTTATTTCAAATATACTCCTAGAGTTAAAATCTGTTAATAAACTCTATTATCTTTATGAAATTACTATTTTGCCCTTTCAAATATATCCTTCTACCAGCACCAACTTTTCTTATTTACACTTAAGTTAGAGGCGCAAAACGTATTTTACTTTTTGGTCTTTTCAAATATACCCTTCTACCATCACCACCATTTTTTATTTGCCCTTAAGTTAAGGACAAAAGTGGCATTTTAATTTTTTTTTTAACTGTGATAGATATTTAACTCACATTTAACCCAAGTTAACTTAACGGATGATAACTGTAATGGCATTTTGAAATAACGGAGAAACTACGAGGGACATATTGAAAAAAAAAATAGGGATAAATGAGATATTTCCGAAGTTTTGAAGGGTATACAGGCAATTATCCCTTAAAATTAATTAGTCCACTTGGTTTGTTTTCAGAAAACATAAAACCTAACTGCACTTTCACTTCATACATTTAAAATTAATTAGGTCCATTATTTACCTATACTTCCAAAATACTTAAAATGAAATTAATTAAAATCCTTTTTATATTTAAAATTATTTAGGGTCCACTTTGGATTTCCCCCCACCCCCCAACAAAGTTTAAAAAAAGAAGTAAATTGTAATCGCCCACCGTGGGGCTCGAACCCACGACCACAAGGTTAAGAGCCTTGCGCTCTACCTACTGAGCTAGACGGGCTCTTTTGATTGTTTATTTATGATAGATAAATTCTATACTAAGTTCAAATCAACTCAAGCTTGAATTGAAAATTGTTTGGACCTTATCACAGCTTGGTTTGAAATGTAGATGGAGAAAGGGAGGCCACAGGAAAAATACTTTGAGGACATGTCTAGTTCACGATTGAAATCGAAAGTGAAAATAAAACTTGAATTGCATTGGAATTGAAAATGGAATGACGAATCATTTAAAAATATCTGACTTATTATTAGAATGGAAATCCGAATGGACATTTAGGATTTTGAGAGAGAATATCAGTTAAAAGCGCGAAGAGTGATGAAGGAAGAAGAGAGAGAGGTGTTTGAGAGAAGAACAAATCTAGTTCATGAATGAAATAGGAATTGAAAATAAAAATTGAATTGCATTGGAATTGAAAATGGATAAACGAATCATCTAAAAGTGTTTTTAGGATTTGAGAGAGGATATTGGTTAATAGAGCGAAGAGTGGTGGAAGAAGAAAATAGGGAGGGGTTTGTAAGAGAAGGTTTTTAAGTAATTTACTTTGAAATCGGTTAATCCGGAATTCAAAGTCAGATTGAGGTATAAATAAAATAGATTATTTTCATTCTAAAGTGAAATGAGAATTGAAATAAAAAGCTGTAAAACAAACAACAATTTCAATAGAAAGTTATGAATTCTCTAAAAATTTAGAAATATTTAAATAGATTTTATACATTTCAATAGTGATATTTTTATATTATTAATTTAGTGTAAAATGAATAGTCCCTATAGGAACTGCGAATTTAGAAAAAATATAAAAATTTAACAAACAATCTCCAACACAAAGAAGACAAAATTCAAAGTTATGATCAGTACTTATCATGACTTATACTTTTCATTTAAACACTTCACTATATTATGAAAATAATATAGTGAAGTGCTAAAACTAATAATGCAATTAAGCTGGTATTGAACGGTCACATGTCACGCAAAATTTCTTCAATTCACAAATAAAACAAGGGTAAACTTCAAATATCACCCATGGAGTTTCGTATGTTCTCACTTTAGTACTTTTTTATTTAAAACGTATCAATTTAGTATCCCGTGATTTCATTTTTTTTCTTTTCGTCAACTTTCCTGTAAATATTTTATTAAATTATGTACAAAAAACTTCAGATACTCCACTTAGATTTATCGAATATTCACTTTAGTATCTTTTAGTTTTAACTTTGTTATTGATTTAACGAAAAAAATTAACGAAGGAAATAATAAAAAAAGAAAAATAAAATCCCGAAATACTAAATTAATACAATTTAAACCACAGAATACTAAAATAAAAAAATGCGAAGCTACAAGGATGATATTTGAAGTTTTTTCATAAAACAAAAGTTTCACCAAATTTAGTTCCACCATTTGGATCAAACCATACTTATATTTGCATAATAATTCCACTAATTAATCCAAATTAAGGATGAACACATAGATCAAATTAACAAAAGCAAAATAAAAAGGGGGAAAAGATGAAAAGAGCCCTCACCACAGCTGTGACCCAGGTTGAATTCATCATCATGTTAGAAGACACACTATCATTACCACATGCCTCTCCTCTGCACTTTATCCTTTTTATTTTTAATTTTTTTTTAGATGGTCACTGTATTATCACCATATTGCGAATTGATCCCTGTACTTTTCAAACAAGGCCTATATATTGTGAACATTCGCAGCCTCCCAATTATTCTTTTGAAATAGAATAAACATTTTATAAGTAAGAAATATACATTATACTAAAGAACTGTTATACTTGGAATTTTATAATGATCCAAAATTGTAAAATGTTCTTATAACAAAGTAGATGTAATAACAATCCAACATATTTCGACACAAAATATAAAAATCTTATTGGATGTCTTAATAAGTATAAATCTGATATTGAATATTATCTTTATCTAAAGTTAATAGGTAATCTTATTGCATGTTTCTTTAATGAATCAAACACATTATCACAAATAAATATTCATGCATCCAAATAAAACTAAAAAAAGTTATCTTGGACTAAAGTGTAACGTAATTCAAGTCACAACTCACAACTATTAAAGATTTTAGTAAAAAGTATATGGACCAAGTCGCAATATCGCAAACGTACGGGGATCACCATAGCTTTTAAATGAGAGAGATTGCCTCTCTATTTTCACCCCCTTCGTGATCGCCATCTCCTTCTCTCATGGCGAAATCTCTCTGGGCGAGCACTCCTCCGAAGCTTCTAGAAGAATCCCGAGCACCCCCTCCATCGCCGATCGCCCATGCTCAACCGTCCGATGACGATCCCTACGACGACGACGAGATGGCCCGATTCTTGCGGAGCACGCGCAGCGTGCCGAAGCTAACCCTACCCCGGACGATCCCGGCGGAGATCGACGTGCGGGGGCTTCTGGATTCCGGAGTCGGCGCCGGATCCGCGACGGAGAAGATGAAGTCGGCGGCGGCGGAGCTCGGATGCTTCCAGATCCTCGGCCACGGCGTCCCGCCGGAGCTCGTCGCCGCCGCCGCCGCCGCCGAGGCGATGGTGAGGGGATCGCCGGAGGAGGAGAGGAGGGGAGAGGAGGAGGAGGAGGAGGAGGAGGAGGAGATATTTTGGTGGAGTAAGGGAGAGAGGAGGGAGAGGAGTAGGGAGGAAACGGCGGGAACTTGGCCTGGAGATTCTAGAAGCTTCTAGTAAGTTCTTAATTTTTTTTTGTTTTGTTTATTTATTTATTTATTAATATTTATTTATTTATTTATTTATTTATTTNCTCCATTCGCGAGGGTCCGAACGGATCTGTGAAAGATACACATCCCCTCCATCTAGAGGTGCTAACGAGCCGAACACGAGCGAGCTGTGACCGACTCGTGTTCCATTTGTTTAATAAACGAGCTGAACACGAGTTGACTCGTTAAAGTATCGAGTCGAAAAATTCAGCTCGTGTTCGGTTCAATAATAAACGGGCCGACATGAGCTAGCTCACGAACTGACCAACGAAAAATAAGTTTAATGGGTTAGATTGAATATATATAAAAAATAAATTTATAAAATTTTATCAATTAGACTTTAATTTAATAGTTGAAATTTTACATATAAATGAGTTTTTTTATAATTGAGTTCAGCTTTATATTTTTCTTACTAAAAATTAAATAATAAAAAAATATATATTATATATATAATATTTATTTATATATATAAATATATATAAATATAAAATAAATAAATTATATAAATATAAAATATATGTATTCAAGCTGTTGTCGAGCCAAGTGCGAATGAACTGATCCCAGCTCGTGTTCGGTTCGTTTATTAAACGAGCCGAAAAATTCAGCTCGTGTTTTACTTATTTACTAAACGAGCAATTCGATATCGAGCTTCCTAACTCGTGTTCGGTTCATTTACTAAACGAGTGATTTAATATCGAGCTCATTTCGAACTGAACACGAACTAGTTCGCGAACAGCGAATTGAATTGCCACTCCTGGCTCCATCCCCATTTTCTTAATGAATTTGAACAAATTTAAAGCAAATTATTATTATTATTATTATTATTATTATTATTTAATTTTTAATTTTTATTTATCGTTTTATTCAAAACAGATCAAAACGAAGCTCCACCGACCCGAATCCATTTGCATCCCAGAGTATGGTGTTTTTGGTGTTAATTGGACGGCTGTAGAATAATAAGTGATTAGTTGGGTTGGCTAGGCTAAATTACAAAATAACACCTACACTTTACTAGTATGGTAGTTTACCATTATCTCAAATAGGTCAAAATAATTTAAATAATTATTAAATTTTGATATACAACTTTATTAGAATGAATTAACGTATCACATCATTTATCAAAGAGTGTGGTTTCCTGTAAATTCAGATTTTTGCGTGCGGATAAAGTTCGCTACAGAATTTTTTTACACGGAGAGGTAAAACGATTGCACATTCCTTATCAAAGTTATTACTTATATAAAATATTCTTTATTAAAATTATTAAAATTGATAATTTAATAAATAATTTATTCATTTTTTGTGATTTTACTAGATATGATAAATATTATTTATCAGCTCATTTTCATGTAGTTATGATTTTATTGAAGAATTATTGTTATATGACTTATGCTAAGCCAAATAAGACCTTACTTACAGGTTCCAAGCCAAACAACTTTCTAAAATCAACTATATATATATTAAGAAAGTTTTAAATCCCTTCACTTGTTGGTTAGCTTAACCCCTCTCTCTCTCTCTCTCTCTCTCTCTCTCTCTCTCTTTGCAGTGACCAAATGGATGATCTATGTGAACTGATGAATAAGATAGCCATCAAAATTGAAGAAACATTAGAAGTGGTTTCAGGAGAGAAATGTGCAGGTGAATTGGTTCTTCATCTCCATAAGCATAACAAGTACAAAAATGGCAGCAGCAGCAGCAACAGCAGGAAGCAGCTGAAGCATGAAGCCCTCAAATTGGTGATAAAGAGCTTAATCAACTCCCATGCTATGTGTCTGCATGTATGTCAAGGAGCTTCTGGCTTTTGCATGTACACCAAGAGAGGTTGGGTCAACTTTTGCCCCAGTGACAAGGCCATTGTTGTTACTATTGGTGACCAGATCCAGGTGATACAAATCATCATACATGCATGAAATATGGTAGGAGTTAATTTGGGCCTCTTTGGCCTTTAATATTGTAGAATATAAATACTGTTCGATAAAGTACTATCTAAGTACCACTAAAAAACAAAAGCGCCATACTATTTCAGAGGCAAAAGAATCTGTTCAAATTATTATTGGCGCGTCATAAACCAATCACATACGAAATTGGTGATATCTAGGGTGGCAAAAGGGACGAATTCGGAGGTGGGAAGGGTTGGATTTTATCCTATTGTGTCCCCACTTCTCGCTCCATTTCGGGCAGGTGGGGCGGAACGGATTTTTGGCCGATCGGAATATAGATCAAAAAAAAGAAAAAGAAAGAGAGAAGGTCCCTGCATCCCACTCCATTTCTTAGTGGATTAGGGCGGGATTTCCACCGGTCCGGATCCATTTGCATCTCTAGTGATGTCATAATTAGGACTAAGCTATAATTCTCAAAAGNCTCTCTCTCTCTCTCTCTCTCTCCTTGCAGTGACCAAATGGATGATCTATGTGAACTCATGAAGAAGATAGCCATCAAAATTGAAGAAACATTAGAAGTAGCTTCAGGAGAGAAATGTGCAGGTGAATTGGTTCTTCAGCTCCATAAGCATAACAAGTACAAAAATGGCGGCAGCAGTAGCAGCAGCAGCAACAGCAGGAAGCAGCTGAAGCATGAAGCCCTCAAATTGGTGATAAAGAGCTTAATCAACTCCCATGCTTTGTGTCTGCATGTGTGCCAAGGAGCTTCTGGCTTTTGCATGTACACCAAGAGAGGTTGGGTCAACTTTTGCCCCAGTGACAAGGCCATTGTTGTCACTATCGGTGACCAGATCCAGGTGATTCAAATCATCATACATGAAATATGGTAGGAGTTAATTTGGGCCTCTTTGGCCTCTAATATTGGAGAATATAAATACTGTTCGATAAAGTATTGTCTAAGACTAAGTACCACTACAAAACAAAAGCGCCATACTATTTCAGAGGCAAAAGAATCTGCTCAAATTATTATTGGTGCGTCATAAACCAATCACATACGAAATTTGTGATATCTAGGGCGGCAAAAGGGACGAATTCGGAGGTGGGTAGGGTTGGATTTTATCCTATTGTGCCCCCACTTCTCGCTCCATTTCAGGCAGGTGGGGCGGAACGGATTTTTGGCCGATCGGAATATAGATCAAAAAAAAAGAAAAAGAAAAAGAGAAGGTCCCTGCATCCCACTCCATTTCTTAGTGGATTAGGGCGGGATTTCCACCGGTCCGGATCCATTTGCATCTCTATTGATGTCATAATTAGAACTAAGCTATAATTCTCAAATGAAAAATGGAAAAGAAAAAGAATTTCTTATGAATTACAATAACAAGTTAACAAGTCAATTACATAATAACAAATCAAACGGATAAAATTAGAGCGAGCAACCATTAGGCCTTTTTTATATTAAAATTTTTTCAATACCTTCTCTGTATAGCAAAAGCTGAAGCTCTAAATTAGAGCTTCTAATTTTAAAGTACAAATATTTGATTTTTAACCTTCAATCACTAAAAACAACATGAACTTTTTTTTATTTTTTTTATTTGTCAAATGGTTTACTGATAATAGCAGAAACAGAAGTGGGAATTGTGACTCCTAACTCACTACCCACATATTTATTTATTCATTTATTTATTTATTTGCCATTTCACAAAACCCTAATAATGGGCCTATTGGGCCCAATCCAATGTGCTATTTTGCAGGCTAGGAGTAATGGGCTCTTCAGGAGTGCAAGTGGAAAGCCCATCTACGACGCTGAAGAAAATCTACGGCCGTCCATATCCGTCACCTTCATCCACTCGCATCCGACGGCTAATAGAGCTTCATCTCCTACACTGGGTGTAGAGAACACCATCTCACTCTATCACCAGCTTGTTGTAGCAGTGTGCCTTGCTCTTTTATACAGCTTCATATCCTTCTTAATTGGATAAGAGAATTATTGTGTTATATTTAATATCCTCTCAAAATTTTCTCTTTTTTTTTTTTTTTTTCTCAATAAGTGTGTGTGACATGTTCATAACTTTATTTTGGGTTAAGATATATTATCTCATAGTCTTATGTTTTATTAGAACTGTGTAAACAACTACAAGCAGCTTATTTTTTTTATCAAAATATTTTTTTCGAATAATTTCCATTTGGTAGAATTAGAATACTTTGTTTTTGAGATTCATAAGCTCATTTTCAGATTTTAAAGTAACAAAAATTGCGAGTGCAGGAAGTTTGTTAAAAAGATCAATTCCAATTAGCATTTAGACACTTAGCTTCAATTTATTTAATTTTGTGTAAATCAAATTTTCTTTTAACCCAACACAGTGAAACAGCAGAAGCACTTCGGTTCACACTATTAATTCGGTTTGGTTCAGTTTTCATAAAAACTAAAAACATAAAAAAAATCGAACTTTGAACCGCGACTAATCTCAGAATCATTAATATTCAATCAATACTTGTAATAACACACAATAATATATAGATGCATAAAATATTTCAAAGGATTCTCTACTTTCAATCTTGGGATCATTACTCAAAAAAGAAAAAAAAGAAAAAAAATTAAGTCACTAATGTTCCATTGATATATACTTGTACTAGGACAAAATAATTAGATTAATAAAATATCTCAGAGGATTCTCAGAGTCTTAAGATTTGGAAAAATAAAAAAAAATTTATCTTCATTTTCTTTTCTTTTCTTTTTTTTTTTTGAAAAAGTTGATGCCCTAATATTTGGAATAAAGAATCTCTTATGGCATATTGGGAATAAATATATTCCTTATAAAAGAGCACATGTTTTATTCAATTGGTGGGGTTTGAGCTATGTAATGGTGGTTTGACTAATTAAGTTGGGATCCATCATTAATTTTTTTTTTAATTAAGTTTAAAGTAGAGTGAGGACAATGTAACAAATAAATATAAAATTATGCAATTAGCTTAGTGGGTTTTAGTGGTCTAAAGCACTACCAGGAAAAGCACTTGGCTTCTTGTGCTAGCTATGACGTACAAAGTAATCCATCAAATCAACACTTAATATATAATAACTAGATGCCCTCTCAAATATTTAAAAGAAAAATAAGAGAAATTAGGGAAAAAATATATTTCAAATTTTTATATGGCACCAAATTGATCTACATATTAAGCGCAATTAGCATTTAGTTTACTAGGCAGATTCTCTCGTATCTGCTAAACACGTATTAGAATTTAATTTCTATTCAATGCGGAGCTATTGTTTTTAATTAACAAGAAAAATGTATAGGAGAAACTTTTCCGATAATCTTTTTTAGCTTTAATGGTTAAGATCCATGAGCTAAAGAGTTTGAAAATGATCATATCATGGATATTAAAAGATGAAATATTAAAGAAGGAAGAAAAAAAAACTTCATCACTATCAAGATTAACCGAAGCTACTTAACTAGGTTAGGCTTAATTCAATTAATTGCACAGGTCCCTACACGTTAAATGAATAATACCAAACATGGACATATAGAGCTTGAGAGTGGCTATATTAGGTACTTAAAGATCATACTAAAGCTACTTTATGTGACACATATATTATTAGAATCATTTTATTTATGGACGTACCACAAATTACGAAACTACACCTGCCCCATACACACACACTCTACACGAGGGATTTAAAATATGTACACATATAATTAAAAGTCCTCGTACACTATTTTAGTATATGTGTACTAAAGCATATCAACATGTGATTTGAGTGTTCGAAGTATATATACATGTAACTAGTTTAGAGAGAGAGAGAGAGAGAGAGAGAGAGAGAGAGAGAGAGAGGTACACTAGTGTACTTCATGCACCTAATTAAAGTTTCTAAATTTTAGTACTCAAATGATTTTATACATTTGATTAGAGAGTTGGACTAGTGAATTTACGTACCTAATGCTATTAATTTTTTATAAAATGCTTAAAATTTAATAATTGACTTGTACATGTAAATCAAGTGACACAACCAGAAAATTAATAAAAAGTGGGAAGCAACCTAAACCTTGCATGAACCACATAACCCACCAACCTAGTTAATTAAGATTAATGCAAACACAAAATTTGCATAAGGAATTAATTCTATTGATCTTCTTATATTTATTCTTTTCTCACCTGTCCACTATTTTTTCGACGGTTAAAAACTATTTTACTTCCCTAACTAGTTAATCAGGATCCTTTTTATAATGATATCTTAAACATGCATATATACTCATATAAGTTAATTTGTAAAGAATTAATGTATCTATATATGTATGTTCATGTGCATTTCATTAACCGTAATGGATGGTAATTAATGATCACTTCTTATCAGTTTAATGGTGATCATTTCTCTTGATTTTATTTCATCATAATCGTGAATTTTCTTATATTATCGTTTACACGTCTCAAGCATATCATGTGTGTCTTTAGAAATAAAGGCAAATGTAAAGGGTAATATAGCTGTCGCTTTACCAAAAAAGCCTGTGCAAAGGGGAGTCCAATATCTTTACCATTAATAAAGCAAATTAAGCTAGCCCACAACACCCTAAGGCATGCAACTAAAGTAATACTGAAGCATGTTTAGGGAAACGATGTCACAAAAGATCGATGGTCCTTTTCTTTATTTCTTTTGAGAGATAGGTAGCATGCTATCTGCTTTATTTATTTTATTTAGAAATAAACTTAGCTGAAAATGTGAATCAATTAGGATTCAAACTTGAGATCTCGGGTACCAACCATCAAGCTCTTTACCACTTACTCTAGGGACGGTCGGTGGTCCTTTTCTTTATTAATAGTTTTTTTTTTTTTTGGTTTACTTAATTATGAGCATAAGAAAGTAATGGCCATATAAAGTAATATTGAAAACAGACCCTTATGCGCGTGGTGGTTTCATCTTTAATTAAAATGCTCACTCCACATAATGGAAACATGCATGTAGGAAGATGGTGTTTTGCAAAAAAAGGACAAAATTTTCTAGTATTTTCACATCTACCTATATGGGCATGATAAAATAAAAGGTGCAGTATATATATATATATATAGCCATTATGTACTCAAGCTGCAATATCATGTTTTCATCATACTAAGCCATGGAAGCTGAAAAGAAAAGAGGAGAGGATCGCGAAACCGGAAACCGATGCGAGGGATCCTTGCGCGGAGTGTTTCGGTTCGCGGATCGCGTCGATGTTCTTCTGATGTTTTTGGGCACCATAGGAGCTGTTGGAGATGGGTGTTCTACCAACTGCCTCCTCCTCTTTGCTAGCAATCTCATGAACAGCTTAGGTTATGGAAAAGCCCATCAGGATGAGCACTTATATTTCATGCATGAGATCGAAAAGGTTAGGAACTACAAGAAAAACCCTAATCTACATTATACTAATTATTAATTATTCACTATGATCTACTCAAATTTTCTTGCATGTATATATGATTGATCTATTCTTCTTTTCTTCCTTTTCTTTGTTTGCAGTATTGCCTCTACTTTGTCTATGTAGGACTAGTAGTCATGGTGGTGGCTTTTATGGGTAATTTTCATGAACGCAATCACATCCTACCACGTAGTCTTGATTTTCTTTTCAGTTTTTTTTTTTTTTTTTGGGTATCATATTGTTTGAGATGAGTCTTGGATATATGATTTTAATGAGGTTTGTTTTATCTATGATTAATTGTAGAGGGGTATTGTTGGAGTAGAACAAGTGAGAGGCAGGTGTTGAGGATAAGATACATGTATCTTGAAGCAATCCTTAAACAGGAAGTTGGGTTCTTTGATTCACAAGAAGCAACAACTGCAGAGATCATAAATAGTATATCAAAGGATACTTCTCTCATCCAAGAGGTCCTAAGTGAGAAGGTAATATTTATGATCTTTGTTTCTTTTTTTAATTTTTTTAAGTTGTGGAATAAAAGCTTCAAGGGTCTACATATATTATTATTATCATCATTAAGAAATAATGTTCATTTCTTAGCATGTATTGTTTTGTCAGCATGATTAGAGCACATTATAAGCTTATGATAGAAATGAAATCAATGTGTTTCTCTAGTGAAAAAAAACCCTAAAAGAATCTATCTAGAGATCTAATATAAATCTAATATAAAAATAAAAGGTATTAAAACTCTAAATAGTAGCTAGTGTTGGTCCAATATTTTGGTGTTAACCTTAATATGATAAAAATGGGACAACAAAGGTTATTAGAATTCTAAGTGTGAAAGATCAAGGTACCGGGTTCTTTCGGACGTTCGATTGAGATTATCTCAATTAAGTTTCCAGATAGGACTTGAATTTGACTATCGGATGAGTCGAACTGAGACTTGACTTGTGAAGGTTATAAATTAACATTGTGCAGACGACTAGAGAAAGAACCTACGTCTCCAACATCCAACTATTGAGGGCGATTTGAAAGTACGAGTAATTTTCGTATTTCAGCCGAAAGTAGGGTAAATTAGTTTTCTAATTTCCAATTCAATGTAGCAGTATAGCACTAGCCTTAATACTACATTTTCCTCTCATTTCCGCCGTAGACTTCAACTGAAGGCTTTGGCCGAGATCTCAGGTCTTTAGAATTCCTTCCATCAGAGTCAAAATCAACCCCGAGCCCATCGAAACAAGCTCGGCCTGAGATATGCGGCCGAACATAGCGTATTTCGTTGAGAGGTTAAATCACAGCAGAGAACTCAAGCTGAATTGCTTGAGGCTATATCAATCGCAGGTCTTTTCGCCAAATAATAAGAAATTAAATTCTACTTAAATTTTGTAATGTTTATGATCATGTTTACCACTTTTTTGTAGCAAATTAAAAGGGCGATTTGATGTTGATACTACTAAGTGTACTAAACTTGTTTTAGATAAATAAAATTTTAGGAAGGGAATAAAGTGTCCATGCATCTTCCCCACATGTTTCAAACATGGGGGAATCAATCCTTTCAATTGGAGTACTTGATACTATGTGGGTATATAGCATCTAATTAATTAAAACACAAATCAATCATTCTATATCATCTTTAATTTCTTTTTCCTTTCTTTTTTTTTTTTTCTCTTTTGTGGAAATTAAAGAATGAGGTACTATAAATCATCATTAAGAAATAGGATCATTTCTTTGAATCCTTGCTGTGCTATCATAAGTAGAACACATTATAACCTTATGATATTAATGAAATCAGTATATATGATATCTAAGATTAATTCAATCCTTCTCTTTTGGGGAAAAAAAGAAGATATTGAAATATATGGTAAATCTAGGTTTTGCAAGATCAATCGACGAATACATTACCACTTTTATGAATAAAGTAAAAGATTGATTTTGTTTATATATATATATATATATATATATATATATATATATATATATATATATATTTCTTCACTTTTGTTCTGTGACGTAATTGATTTGATCTCCAGCTTCAATATTTAACAGGCCAAATTATGCATATTAGTGGGGTACTGTTAATAAATATTTTAGGCGTATTTTGTACTATATTGATATTTTGGATAAAAGATTTGATGTTCCACTCCTAACTAGCAAATTGGCCTAATTATTTGAGATTTTGAAAAAAAAATGAAAAACTCAAACAAAAGAGCAAAGTGACTATTTCCCTCACATGTTTCAAACATGTGGGAATCTTTTCTAGTTTTGGAGAGTCCACACTATATATTGGGGAATTATCTAATTAAAATTAAAAAACACTAGTTACTATTATCATCTTAACAGCAAGATTCCTAAGTACATCACATGAATTTACTTGTAATTAATATTCTCTCAAACGACTTTTTGATTATGAAAGAACAAGGTACTCTTTAATTTAATTAAAGAATATTCCAACAACTTGGTTTTTGCTAATCCATACAATTTGATGGAATTTATGCTGAGTGTTTTCTGGCCTTTCCAATTCAAATCTAGCACTAAAATTGCACCATTATATATTTTATTAAAACATTATAATATCCTTTTTTCCAACAGAAAATCCAATTTCCCGGTCTCCAATTTAGCGTATTTGTATTTTGTCATCCTGCATTCTACAAAGTTTCACTTTACTAACCTGAAATTTTTTTTCCGTTTTTTTGTCATTAAGAAGGATATCACAATGTGGTAAAATGCTACATTTTACCATCATATGGTCTGTAAATTAATATATCACGTTACTATCATGTGATTTATAAAATACAGTATTTTTTTTATTATATTTAATGACAGTTCTTTATGATGAACAAAAATAAATCACATGACAACAAAAAGTGAGAAAAAAGCCTTGGGACTATATTGTTGGCTATTTATTATTGTCTAAAATAAGTTTAACTTTCTTATCTGTGACAATAAGTTCAAAAAACTAATAAATTGTATTAGGTGAGTCAATAAGTTGAGAGAGAGTTCCAATAATAGGCATAACATTTAGGCGGATTGAAGGCCCGTAAAGCGTTATGACTGAGCCCTTAAGTGTGATTAGTGCGTCACTTCTAACTATACGTATTTTTGAAATAGTTAGTTAGTGCTCCCGATCCATATATATATATATATATATATATATATATATATATATATATATATTATGTGCGTGTGTAAAAGCTTGTTTTTTTTGTAATAACCTTTCTTCAATGATACACTTTCAGGAAGAAGAAGAGCTGGTGACTGCTCACCGAAAGCAAGTGGAGGAGACTCTAGATATCATAAGAGAGGTAATAATGCCTTGGATCACATGACCTTTTTTGGTCGGCAAAGAAAGTCATAATTTTCTCTGTTCCTTTGTACTTTCAGGAGATGAACCTTTTGGTCGAAGCAGATCAACCTGGCAACCAATTAGATGACTACATCTCAAGATTGAGTGCGATACTTTCGCAGAAAGCCGCTGGAATCGTGAACTTGCAGGCTCGGCTGGCACAGTTTCAGAGGCGTCTAAACGAGCATAACGTTCTTCTCTCATCTCCTTGTCCTTAGTTATCAAGCAGTGGGACTATAATTACGCCACATTAGGTTTGATGCAAATTAGCCCTTGGATTACTGGGCTAAGCCGCCAGTGTTTGCTGTTACAGTGTGCCTTCTTTCTGAAGCCATTACAGCGTGCTGCAAAAGCCAAGAAAAGAAG